>NW_008360303.1:3894946-3896729 GCF_000622305.1 Nannospalax galili
CCTTTTTCTGGGAGTGGGTGAAGAATGCTGTCTATGGAACATGGGTGATTTGTGTCATCTGGGGCAGAGATGACTGATGGTATCGAGATGCTGTCCCATACCACTTCATTTGATATGGTTCAAAGGACAAGTTCATTTTATTCTGTTTAACAAATACAAAATCTTAGAAAATATACATACATGGTGATAAATTTTTGTGTAAATTGATGGCTCCTTTATTTCTTTGAAGAAGAAACTCTCACAACTCGCAGGATCACATTCGAAAATGTGACTGTCAAAGAAAGTGAAAGCATCACTTACAGTTTCAAAACTTTACTATATTTCTTTGGTTTTTTTCTCTAAAGTACTTTTAAAAATATTTTATTATTTATCATTTTTATTTTATCTGTATGAGTGTATTGCCTGCATGTAGGTAATTGCACCCATGTAGTGTAATGCCTGAGGAGGACAGAAGAGGCTGTCCAATCCCCTGTAACTAGAGTTAGGGATAGTTGTTTGCTGCCATGTAGGTACTAGGATTCCAACCTGGGTCTTCTGCAAGAACAACCAGTGTTCTTAACCACTGAGCCATCTCTCCAGCCCTCTAAAGCACTTTTATTTTTCCATTCAGTACAAACATTTGCACATAATGAAAGCTTGTCTTCAACATTTTACATTTATACTTTCTTCTCTCCACTGTAATATTTATACCTTCTAGGACAATGTTAAACAGGTGACATGAGATGTCTGTATAAATCAATCTAGACTGTCTTGCTATGAGAGCAGACAATAACTCTTCAGCCATCTGTGTGTTTATCTTTTGTACTCAGTTCTTTCTTATTTAGCTGAAGGCTATATTTCTGCTTTATCTCAGGCCTAAGGCTAAAAACAGTTGGTAATAAGTTAAAATGGTTTCATAGTAAATGGTTTAAAAATTCTTAGTGTATAATCTACCTTATCTCTTATATTTGATAAAATTGTTTATATTTAAAAATTGATAATGATGATGGCTGATTGTTTTATACAAAGAGCATTCACATAGATGTTATATCCATGTAGGTAGAGGAAAATACGAAGACATAAACATCTGTCAACACATTATCATATTAAATCAATTTTTTTATTTTAAAATTAGATATTGTAAGTCTAGAAATTGAAATAACCATTTTTCTAAAAATATTATATTTAAAATCCCTGACATAATAATGTATTTAACTCTTTATACATGACTTAAATTTTATTATCATAAGCAACTTTATCATGCTTTCCTAACACCTGCTTGCATTCTTGGATCAAACTCTTATTACCTCATGTTGCATTTCCTCTTGTCATTTATCTATTGTATAGTTTCAGATTTCTGTTTAGAATATTTTATTGATATAAACAAAACTGGATATATGTGTGTATGTGCATGTGTGTGTGTGTGTGTGTGTGTGTGTGTGTGTGTTTTGTTATTATTTTGAGACAAGTTTGGCCTGTAACCACATTTGACCTGGAACTTGCTATGTAGATCAGACTACCCCTGATCTCACTGATATCCTCCTGATCCTGCCTCCCCAGTGCTGGCATTTAAGGCATGCAGCGCCATTCATGACTTGGAACATATATATATATTTTTTTTTTCTTTTTTATTTACCTTATAATCTCTCTGTTAGTTTTATGTTAACTTGGTTAAAACTTGGGAAAAATTTCCAAGACAGTTTAAATAATCTTTCTATTTTTAAAAAATATTTTATTTATTATTTTTGTTTTATGTGTATGAGTGTATTGCCTCATGTACGTAAGTGCACCACAAGATCGGAAG
>NW_008360303.1:3896882-3903883 GCF_000622305.1 Nannospalax galili
CTTCCTATCTTCTTTCTATTTTTAAAAAATATTTTATTTATTATTTTTGTTTTATGTGTATGAGTGTATTGCCTCATGTACGTAAGTGCACCCATGTTATGCAATGCCTGCAGAGGTCAGAAGATGGTGTTAGATCCCCTGGAGCTGGAGTTATGGATGGTTGTTAGCCTCTATGTAGATTCTAGGAATTGAACTTGGGTCCTCTGTGAGCGCAGTCAGTATTCTTAACCACTGAGCCATCTCTTCAGCCCCTATTTTTTATTTTATGTGTATGTGTACTTTACACGCATGTATGTAAATGCACCCATGTTGTGCAGGCCAAAAGAGGGTGAAGGGTACCTGGAACTAGTGTTACAGTTATTAGCTGTTGAATGGATGCTGGGAACCTCGGCAAGAGCAACCAGTGCTCTTAACTGCTGAGCCAGCTCTCTATCCCTCTTAGATGTATTTTTGCATTAAATGTTTTGGAAGATCATAGTTACTAGATTAACAATTCAATTTTCTGATTCTAGGGCCAAAAATTATTATTAACAGACTTTATAGTGATTTTTGATAAACCTTATTCTAAAAATAATGACTTATTAGTGAGGGCATGAAAATTTATTTTCAAGACTATATGCCATTGTGGAGGCAAAATTTCCCACTAAGTATTGAGGACACAGTAAACATTTACATGATTGTTTTTATATTTTCCTACCTGTCTCATCTTTTCAAAAAATATTTTATTTATTGTTTTTATTTTATATGTATTCATGTATTGCCTGCATGTAGGTAAGTGCACCCATGTCATGGGATCCCCTGGACTGGAGTTACGGACAGTTGTTAGCTCTCATGTGGGTGCTGGGACTCAAATCTGGGTCTACTGCAAGAACAACCAGTGTTCTTAACCACTGAGCTATCTCTCCAGCCCCACCTGTCTCTTATATTAATAATTATAATATTTTATAACCAAGTTTGAACATGATATACTTTGGTTTAACTTTGTTGTGAAATCATAAGAAAGTTTGTTACAATTTTTAAATTTATTTTCTGTGTGTTTGAATATGTGCATGCATATGTAAATAGCTCACGTGTGACCTTAAGGCAACTAGGAGAAATCTGTTCTCTCCTTCCACCACGTATGTCCTGGATATCCACCTTAGTTCCTCACACTTGGTGAGAGATTTCATATGCTGAGCCATCACCCAGGCCCATTGTTGCTAAATTATTTAACCACATTGCTCATTCCCTTGTTGTCATTATATATTATTCACTTTTGTGCTGTACTGTTCAAGCCATTGTAACAAACTATTATAAAATGCATGCTTTAAACATCTGTTATGACATTTTCATAATAGTAGAAAGCTAGGTAGTCCAGGGTTAACATGCAGACTTAATAGAGTCTTTCTCAGACCTTTTTTCCTGAGTATTGCAAAACCCTGTCTTTGTGCATTCTCACACTAAAGAGTTGGTAAGGGGGAGAGAGAGAAACAGATGTGTGTCCTCTCTAGTCTTTTAGGATAATATTCAAATCATAAGGAACTAATTGACATATAAGTCTCACTTCATGTGTCATCAAATTAGTACGTGCTTCAGTACATGGTTTTTAGTAGTACAAAATGATTCACTCCATAACATCGACAGCTTCCTGTCTTATATATACACACACACAAACACATACATGTATATACATACATATATAGAATTATTGATTATGTCTCCTTGGTTAATTTTAAAATTTAGAAGTAATTTCCTAAACATATTTTGCCTGGCCATATATTATTTTTTAATGAGCAGATATTTAATAAGCAGCAAGACATGCTTCTATATAGAGTGATAAAAATTTCATACCACACTACACATAATACATGTATTATATATTTAATAAGGAACGTTTAAAAAATAGAATTTGTAGAATATATAGTATATATAACTTCTATCACTAAAGACTAATGTAGGTTATAAATGCAGAGAATATTTTTCATGTTTAACCAAAACCAAGACTCCATTTCATTCATAATTTACCAAATATGACAAGTTAGATTCATATATTTGTAGAAAGAATTTGAACTATATATTGATGGGTCTCCAGAGAGAAATCAGAGTCCCTCTGACAGAAGAGGAATTCTGTCCTGCAGCTTCTGAGGATGGAGTTATAGTCACAGGTTACAGCCAAGCTCTCTGATTCCCAGCCAGGAAGAAGAGAAAGGATGGTGGAGCATGATCTGTGATTTTGATATAAGCTTCCTTCTAGCTTACTTCACAAGTAAGACATCCTGGTATTGGGATTGTCTTTTAGCACTGGGATTATCATTAGTCACTTAGTAGTGTGCCTGTAGGTATCTGTAAAAGGCCATAGGAGCTTGCTGCAGATGTTGTAGAGCAGATAATATGTACATGCATTTCGACTGAATTCTGAGAATTAGCCTTTGATAGTATGTTAACACAAATCAGTGTTTCTCCATGAGTTTAGGTGCCATAGACTATTGCTTTTTGTAATGTTGGAAGTGGTTCCCATCAGTGCCATGGAATGCTATAATCACTACCCATATTTGGATTTGAGAACTTGAAATATATCTATTGTATCTAATTGAAATTTTAAATTTTATATTATTAGAATTAATTTAAATTTAAATGAAACAACCAGATGTGGAAGGCACCTACTTCACTAGTCAGCATGATTACTGGCCATGGTTGCAGTATTGTCCCTATCCCATTCATACCCAAAGCAGGAGCATGTAACTTCATCTTCCTAAACTTTTGAATTAGCACAGATACATTAATCTAAAATCAAATCAAAACAGAAAAAGAAAAAAAAAACCTATATGCTGTAATTTAAAAGTTTGCTTCAAATCCCTTGATATGGTTGCATAAGTAAAGTTGATTTTTAGTACAGTCTTTATATCTTGATTTTATTATCTTCAAGATGATAATACCACAATGACCTACTTCATATAATTTAGAATTAGCCAACTGAAGCAATGCATGCATCACACCATATCATGCTTTACAAAGCATGAAGTCAGGATAATAAGGTGGTGCAGTGCATGAGTTTAGAGGTCAGACTAGTCTTGGGGTCACAAATAGTTTTATCATTGAATGATTGTCTTGTGCTGATTACACTAAACTGCTTCAGGTTTGAGATTAATCATCTGTAAGATATCAGTAATAATGATTAACTTCAAAGATGTTTGTGCAGATTAAAGAAGGCAGCATTGATAAATCACTTGGCTCAGAGTTTAGAGAGGTTGCCCAGAAAAAAATGACTCCAAGGGTTAGTTGTGTTCACACTGTCATTGTTGTATAATAGCACCATAATATGAGTTGTTTCTCTAAGGATTTTTTTCCCTGAAGTTCCCATTTCCAAGTTAAAGGGTGCATCTCCCACCCTATGAAATGAACTCAATTTAATTTGAACATGCGTTACTCTAATTACAAAACATCCCTAAAACACAAGAACAGTGGGGTACTGGAATTGGATGACATCTGGCTTCACTCCATCAGCCAAGCAGTACCGTCTACAGCAATGTGCAAGATCGGGCTGTGCACGACCAGGCTCTCCCACTGGCAATAAGAGTGAGGAACATAGTCTGGTGATCCTAAAAATTGCTTAGTAGCCTGGAATCAGCCATTTGTGCATCCTGTTTTTGTCCAAATTTGACTTGGCCAGAGTCCTAAATAACAAAACTTCTGTGAACTTTCTAATGAAAATTAACTAAATTGCCTGGCCAAGGTGCTTGAGATACTTTCTGGATTTTGGTGACCAAATATCTTTGGATGACTATAATCTTTAGTTTCTGAAAAATCATACATGAAAGCAAAAGTATATAGAATTTTTTTCAGTTGAAACAGTTTCAATCATGATTTAGCACAGCATAAAGCTCAGTAATTTAAAAAATATTTTTGAAGGATATTGAAAAATTAAGAATAAAACAAAGTGTCTTCAATATGGCTCTACAGTAGTGTTGGCTGAACACCGTGTAGTTTCAAATTTCTGTACACTTCTAGTTGCTCTTTGACTCTGACGAGTTGTGGCTTCGATTAATTTTCTTTTTACTAATCCTACATCACTAAATTTTCTGCTGTGATTTCTATTAGAGATTGAAACACTCTAATGATCCAATTTTATAGTCTCTTTCTGTTATATCCTTCTATAACCATATGTATACAGGAACATGATTAGGGCCCCACCTAACCACAGGTCAGTTGCATTGCAATGCTACTACCAATCTCTGTTCATGCAGCTTTGGTTAGACTGGCAGAGTTTAATGCCATACAAGCAACCATTTATAAATAAAGAAACCTTCAGTGCAGCACAGTTAGCAAGCATTGCCTTGGATCTTTAAGGCATAATTCCCCTTTCTATGCTTCTTTTAGAAAGATAAGTTTGGTAGTTTATATATAATTTGCTAAGCCTTTCATCTAAACATTTGTTCTTACATAGTTAAAAATTATACACATTTTTGGTTTAGAAATTCCTATATGTTTTACTGATGTGTTGAATAATACCTATAATAATATAAAGTGCACTTAAGTTTTAATATGCTATATAGGGGAAAGCATGCATGAAAATAAGAATTATTTTATGGACAATTGCCTAGCGGTACATTTAGGAGTTAATGTAACAATTAGTTATATTTTGTGTATTTAATTCTATTTTGTCATAAGATTTTATAAATCATATTTATAAGTAATATCCAATTAAAAATATAGCATTACTTGTTAGAAAACTAAGCATTGTGTCTTATTTTAATTTTGACATTTACGGATAAACAGTGTTTTAACTTATGTTGTACTAAAATATGCTTCTAATTATCTGTGTCATACTATTAATGTATTCAATTCCAGTTGCTGGTACTACCAATGAAATGTTTCCTTAAACTCTGTATAATTGCTGTCTGTGAAAAAATTATAGGATAATTCATATACTGCAATCTACTCAACACTAAACCCAAAACTTTTTGAACATACTCTTATCTGCAGAATATACATTTGGTTGATTTTTTTTTTACATGTGTATATAGCGTATGTGTATGTAAGGGTATGTGTGTACATGCAGGTGGCTGTGTCTGTGCAGAGAAATTAGAAGGACACTCAGTGTCCTGCCCTACCATTCGCTACATGTTTTTTAATACAGACTTTCTCACTGAACCTGGAGCCAAGGTAGTATCCAGTAAGTTCTAGTGATTGTCCTTCTGTACACGGTACAGAAGTTACTTATGCACCACCATGTCCAGCTTTTGATGTGGGTGGTGGAGTTTCAAACTATAGTACTTATGATTTCACAGAAAGCATTTTTACTCAAAGAGCCATCTCCGCAGCCCCATATTTGATTTAATTTAAATAAAACAATTTTATATCTTTAATAGAATCTTATTATTCAACATAATATGAAAATTATAAGCATTTTTTTAAAGTGCATACACAAAAAGAATGTGTTACTGAATTTGGATCTGGGGAGTAGGAAGAAAATTTTGACACTAGATGTCTTATAGCATGCTAATTAGTGGTGGTATGGTGGTGGTATGCACTGTTACCAGTAATTAGGAAGTATTGCTCTTAAAGCATGGTTTATAAACTTAAATGTGGACAAATTGGGGTCTGGGAGTTGGAAAGTCACACTTGCCTTATAAGCATGACAACTTCAGCTTGGAGCTCCAGAATCCATGTAAAAAGCCAGATGTGGCAAATATATGTCTGTAATCCCAGGACTACTGTGAACAGACAGACGGCAGAGACAGCAGAATCACACAGAAGCTGGAGGTACAGCTAGCTAGGAACACACTGCTAATGGACAGATAAAACAGAGTCCAGACCTCAAAACAAGGTAGAGAGAGAACCAACATTTGAAAGCTGTCCTGCGGTCTCCACCTGAGTGCCATAACATGAACACTGACACTCACATGCACATCTGCACATTCATAAACACAAAGATATTTTTATAATTAGCACCTTAAAAAATAAAGTAAGTTTAGCTCTCTCCTACCTGAAGGCCTCTCTCCAGGGTAAGTACATTGCACACTCCACGCCTTGACTCCCCCAGCCTCATTCACCCTCCCATCTCCCCTGCCAGTCTCTCCTCCTAGTTTGGGACCTGCCCCATTCCTTCTCTTGGGCGGCAGACACCTGGGGAACCAATATTGCTTCCTGATCCTTTTCATCAAGACCAATGTAGTGCCTTCTCTGGGCCCCAGGAGCACTGCTTCTGGGCCTGGCTGGCCCTGACCTCCCTCTGCTTTCCTGGGCCTGCAGGACCAGCCTTTTTCTGGGATGTGGGGGCTGACCTTTCCTCTTCCTGATCCTCTGCATCCAGACTAACCCAGCTCCACATGCAGTCCCCAGGAGAGCCTGGGGCCTCTTCCCGCCCTGTTTGCTTTTGCATCTCTGGGTGGCCTGGCCACCAGCTGCCCTAGATCAGCATCTTTCCTGAGCTAGGCTCCCAGGCCAGTCCAACCCCCAGATTCCTGAGGCCGAAATCATTCCTGGAGGGATACAAATCTTAGGATAAAGCCTGAAAAAATCTGACCCTCATCTGAATTGGGCCTCTGTGGGAACTCCTGAAGACAAAAGCAATCTGGTCACTCCGATATAAAATCAAAAGAGAGAACTGGAAGCTTACATGAACCAGCTTTTCATGCCCAAAAAGTAAACAACAAAGAAACATAATGTTCATAAAAAGAAGCAGACCTAAACTTGAAGGCCTGGGTCTCACACAAGAATCAGACACTACAAAAGAAATTCACATGACAAAATCACAGAGGAAAAATTATAACATGAAAAACCAAAATAACATTTCCCAACCAAATACCAATGGTCTTCTAGAGGAGTACAATGAGAATCCCCTAGAGATAATGCAGGACATGGAACTCAAAAGAACAATTATAAATATGATAAAAGAATTCAGTGAATTTAAAGAACACCAAAAGAAATCAAAGAACTGAAGGAAGATAGGGCTAAACTTCTGAATGAATTCAGAAAAGAGAAATATGGAAGAATACTCAGGCTGAAATGAAGGAAGTGAA
>NW_008360303.1:3904159-3910191 GCF_000622305.1 Nannospalax galili
TCTTCAACAGAATTGTGGAAGAAAATGTCCTAAAATTAAAGACATGCCCATACAAACACAAGAAGCATACAGAATACCAAACAGACAGGACCAGAACAGAAACTCTCCACGGCACATCGTAGTAAAAACACTATATGCACAAAACAAAGAGAAAATTCTGAAAGCTGCAAAAGAGAAACAGCAAGTCACATATAAAGGAAAACCCATTAGGATCACAGCTGACTTTTCAATGCAAACTATGAAAGCCAGAAGAGCCTGGACCAAAGTACTCCCAGTTTTAAATGACCACAGATGCCAACCCAGATTACTATACACAGCCAAAATATATATTATAATCAAAAGGGAAAGAAAAATCTTCCATGCCATACATAGGCTTAAGGAATTCATGTCCACAAAACCAGCCCTTCAGAGAGTTCCGGAAGCAATACAAAGAGCTGAAGAAAGGAATGACTATACCCAAGGGATTGCGGAAAGAAATCCAATGAAGGTATAACTCTGGAAAAGTACAACTACATCAAGAATATAAACAGAAATAAAAATGACAGGATTCAATACTCATCTTTCATTAATAATTTTAAATGTTAACTGACTAAAATCCCCAGTCAAAAGACACAAACTATGTGAATGGAATAAGAAACCAAACACATCTTTTTGTTGTCTGCAAGAAACTCATCTCACTTTCAAGGACAGACACTATCTCAAAGGGAAAGGATGGAAAAAAATATACAAAATAAATGGCATTACAAAAAAAGCAAGCGTAGCAATTCTAATATCTGACAAAATAGACATTAAAGTAAAACTAATCGGAAGATACAAAGAGGGCCACTTAATTTCAATCAAAGGAACAATGAATCAAGAAGCTATTACAATCATGAACATATATTCACCAAACTCTGGTGCACCCAATTCATAAAAACAATACTACAGGACTTTAAGGCTCAGATTAATCCCAACTCATTAATAGTAGGGGACTTCAATACCCCACTGTCTACATTAGAAAGGTCAACCGGGCAGATAGTTAACAGAGAGACATCCGAATTAAACAATGCTGTATATCAAATGGACTTAACAAACATCTACAGAGTAGTACACCCAAGCATCAAACGACATACTTTCTACTCAGCACCCCATGGAACCTTCTCCAAAAATTGACTGTATACTGGGGCACAACACAAACCTCAACGAATACAAAAAATTGAAATGATTCCATGCATTCAATCAGACCACAATGAAATAAAGCTTACAATCAACACTGGAAGAAGCCCTAATCACCACATGAATCCATGAGATTAAACAACAAACTCCTGAATGATGAATGGGTCAAAAGAGAAATTAAGAAAGAAATAAAAATATTCCTGGAATTAAGTGAAAATGACAATACACTACAGCAAAACCTCTGGGACATGCTGAAAGCAGTCCTTTGAGGAAAGTTGATAGGTCTAAGTGCCTACATCAAAAAATTGGAAAGAACACAAATACATGACTTAACATTACAAATCAATACACTTGAAAAGCATCAACAAATGAGCTCCAAACACAGCAGACAAGAAGAAATAACAAAAATAAGGGCAGAAATCAATGAAATTGAAACAAAGAAAACAATACAAAGAATCAACAAATCCAAGAGCTGGTTCTTTGAAAAGATAAACAAGATCGACAAACCACTAGCTTAGGTAACCAAAAGAAAGAAAGAGTACATCCAAATCAACAAAATCAGAGATGAAAGGGGAAACATTACAACAGACACCAGAAAGATACAGAACATTATAAGGGAATACTTTAAAAACCTGTATGCTACTAAATTTGAAAACCTAAAAGAAATGGACAGATATCTAAAGGCATGGGAACAAAAAAATTAAACCAAAAAGAGATTAACAGATTAAACAGACCCATAACACAAAACAAAATTGAAATATTAATACAAAACCTCCCAACTAAAAAAGCCCATGACCAGATGGATTTACAACAGAATTGTATCAGACATTTAAAGAAGACCTCCAACCAATGCTACTTAATTTATTCAAATGAATAGAAACAGTAGGGAAAACTCCTAAATTCCTTCTATGAAGCCAGCATCACTCTAATACCAAAGCCAAGTAAAGACACAACCAAAAAAGAAAACTATAGACCCGTATCATTAATGAACATATATGCAAAAATTCTTGATAAGATACTTGCAAACCACGTACAGACACACATCAAAAAAGATCATCCACCATGATCAAGCTGGCTTTATCACAGAGACGCAGGGATGGTTCAATATACATGTCAATAAATGTCATAAATCATATAAATGGCTCAAAGGCAAGAACCACATGCTCATCTCAATAAATGCAGAGAAGGCCTTTGACAAACTTCAACATGCATTTATGTTCAAAATCCTAGAGGGAACTTACTGGAGGGAACATACCTCAACATAATTAAAGCCATATATAACAAACCCACAGCCAACATCATTTTAAATGGAGAAAAACTGGAAGCATTCCCATTGAAATCAGGAACCAGAAAAGACTGTCCACTATCCCCACTTCTCTTTAACATAGTACTTGAAACTCTTGCAAGAGCAAAAGGACAAAAGCAGTAATTAAGGAGTAATAATTGGAAAATAAGAGATCAAAGTATCCCTTTTTGTAGATGATATGATATTACATCTAATGGATGTCAAAAATTCCACCTGAAAACTCCTAGAAATCTTTCACACATTGAATAAAGTGGCAGGTTACAAAATTAACCTACAAAAGTCTGTAGCCTTTCTATAAACCAATAACAAGCAATCAGAAAAGGAGCACATGGAAACACTCCCGTTCACAATAGCTACAAAAAAAAAAATCTTGGAATAAACCTGACCAAAGACATTAAAGAGCTCTACAATGAAAATTTTAAATCATTAGTGAAATAGATTGAGGAAGACATCAGAAGATGGAAGGACCTTCCATGCTCATGGTTTGGAAGAATTAATATTGTGAACATGACCATCCTACCAAAAGTCATATATAGATTCAATGCAATGCCAATCAAAATCCCCATGACATTTTTCACAGAATTGGAAAAATCTATCCTAAGATTCATATGAAAGCACGAAAGACCTCAGATAGCCAAACAACCCTGAGCAGTAATAGCAATCCTGGGGGGATTACTATTCCAGATTTTAAGCTGTATTACAGAGCTATAGTCATAAAAACAACATGGTACTGGCACAAAAATAGACCCATTTCCCAATGGAACAAAATTGAAGACCCAAATATGAGTAAATGCAATTTCAGCCACCTGATATTTGACAAAAGGGCCAAGAACAGTAACTGGAGGAAAGACAGCATGTTCAGCAAATGGTGCTAGAAATCTGGATCTCCACTTGTAGAAGAAGAAACCCTAACCAGTATCTTTCACCCTGCACAAAAGTCAATTCCAAATGCATCAAAGACCTCAATGTAAAGCCTGAAACTCTGAAACTATTAAAAGAAAACATTGGGAAAAATATAAAAGATTTAGGTGTAGGAAAGGATTTTCTAAACCAGACATCAGTTGCTCAGGAAAGAAGGGCAAGAAGTAACAAATGGGAACTCATTAAACTAAAAAGCTTCTGTACATCAAAGGAGACAACCAAGGAAGCAAACAGAAGACCCACAGAATGGGAGAATATCTTCACCAGCAACACATCTGAGAGAGGTTTAATATCCAGACTATATAGTGAAGTCAAAAAACAAAGAACAAAGACAAGAAGCAACCCAATTAAAAGAGGGGCTAAGGAGCTGAACAGAGAGTTCTCAGGAGAAGAATTAAAGATGACTATGAAACATCTTAAAAGGTGTTCAACATCACTAATAATTAGGGAAATGCAAATTAAAACTACTTTAAGATTTTGTCTTACCCCAGTCAGACTGGCTAAGGTTAAGAAAACAAATGATACCAAATGTTGGAGAGGATGTGGGGAAATGGGAACACTTATCCACTGCTGGTGGGGTTCCAAACTGGCTCAACCCTGATGGAAAGCAGTGTGGTGAACTCTTAAAAAACTAAAAATGAACATACCATTTGAAATGTGGTTCATTTTTACAATGGAGTTTTGCTTAGTAGTAAAGAAAGATGAAATCATGAAATTTGCAGGTAAATGGATGGAACTAGAAACCGTTATATTAAGTGAAATAACACAGACTCAGAAAAAAAAGGAACGTATGTTCTCCCTCATATGTGGATCCTAGAACCAGGCTCTGGTAAATAAGTATGTAACCAGACATAACTACAGGAACCAGGATAATGGAAAGGAAACAGGGAGATAAAGGAAAAGAAATAACTTGAAAGAAAAGAACATTAGGAAACAGGCCTTACTAAGAGAGATATGGATAAAAATGTGGGCACCTTAAGTGGGAAAACCATGATGGAGGGGTCAGACCATGTGAGAGATAAACAATGCCTAGCTAGTATTGAAAACCAGAGGGAACCATATTACTCCTTCCACCTACTGACAAAGTATATAGCAGATCAAGAAATATATGTCTAGGTAAGGCTTGAGAACAACTGGTCTTTGCTTGAGATTTCTCTACATGACACACAGTAAGTAAAAATACCAGAATGGTGAAACTAAATTCTTGGGTTTTTAACAGACATACTTTGAGGCTTATAATAATTTGGTCAGAGGGACATAAAGGACACTTTTTTCTCCTTGCCCTCCTAGGTAGACTAGTTCCAGGGAACTATGACCATCTCTCAAAATGTCTGTAATTGTGGTGGGTCACCTGTCCTCTTGATCAAGGAGGCTGAGGAAACCCCACCAGATGGACTTGAACCAGTGTCCAGTCTACAAAGAGGAGGGTCAACACAGAGTTATCACTTCCTCCATGCTTCCAAGTGAAGCCAACCATGGTAGAGCGGGACCTTTGACTTATCTTCACATAGGAGGAACTGGTAAAAGAAAGGAGCAAGGGGCTCCTCCCAAGCCTATGTGACCCCTGAGGAACAGATCCTCAAACCACCTTCAGAGTAAAAATAGATCTGTTTATCTGGACCAACTGTATGGCCTTAAACACCCAAAAGGAAAGTATAATCAAAGATTAAAGGGGCCAATATAATTTCATAGGAGTCCATATGTATAGCTAAAGGCTACATAACAAACAACAAGGCCAGACAGGCAATACGTTCTGTTGAGTTGTTGGCCAGCGTAGCCAAAGGGATTCCCAGATAGTAACCCAGCATAGAACTGGGAAAATGAACAGCAGACCCCAATCTTATCCAAGGTAATATTGACAACTAATTACCACTAGATGAGGAACAGCTGAACCTTCTAAAACAAAGACCTCTAGATAGACTGACAAGATTCACCAGAAGGGCAAGTAGTGGGGAGTGGCTGGGATGCTGACAACACAGCAGACAGTAGCAGGGGTATCAGAGTATAAGGGCTCTAGTGTGGGGAGGGAGGCTGTGGGAAGGTGCTATCTGGGAAGTGGGTGTAAAAATAAATACATAAATTTAAAAAAATTTAAAATAAATAAATAAATAAAAAATAATTCTTCAAAGCATAAAAATTTGCTCCTTAATAATTAGTAGATGTGAAAAACATTACCACCGAAATCTATCTGATGACTTTATGTCCATGCTTAGATGACAAGGAGCTCAGAAAATAACTGTCACTAGTAATAATCAGATATATGGAGATTATAAATGCATGTGCATCTTAGTGTCAATTGTATTAAAAATGATTTTTTTCTGAATGAAACTGTGTATTTTAATAATGAAATGGAGATGTTTTTTAAGTTTAAAACCTCATTATTTTTATGTCTTATAGGGTTTTTACTGAGTACAATATTATAAAACTGTATTAATTCAACTTTAAACCTAAAAATATACAGCCAATTTTGAAAGAGATGCATCTTAGCTCTGGAAATTGTTATGGAATATGTCAATGCTGTTGTAATGCAATGCTTCCCCTAATTATACGGTTATTAAATAAATAACAAAAAATAAAGTAAGTTTATCACAACCAAAATATGTTTTCTTTGAAATGTTAAGATAATATAAACAGTTATGTGGGAAAGTAT
>NW_008360303.1:3910239-3927927 GCF_000622305.1 Nannospalax galili
ATATATCTTACAAGTTTTCATCTAGGAAATATAAAGCACTATTAAAATATAAAGCAAGGACAAATATCAGTAGAAAATGGGTAAAAATATAAGCAATCAGTACAGCAGAGGGTTTAGGTGTGGTGTATTAGTGCTGACTGTGGCAGCCCCTGCCAAGAACGTGGTTGAGGAGCGAGCACCTTACAGCATGAACAGCATGTTGTGTCAGGTTGCAATGTCAGGACTGCCTTAGCAGAGCCCTCTGCTTGAAGTGCAATGCAGGTGTTATATGGGGCTATGGTCACTTCACAGGTCTACCCAAGGGGAGAGTCAGCTCCAGCTCACGAGTTCACTGGAGCATTCAGATCTCTCAGACTAAAGCATATCCTAGCTGACTTTTGGGGATTTTTTTTTTTTTTATCACAAGAACATTTTCAGTCTCTGGGTGAAAAATAAGTCATCAAAGCCTGACGGTAGGGGAAAAAAAAGAGAGGATTTTACAAGGATAAAGCAACAGAGTGGAGGTAGCTGAATGTTGTGCTCTAGTCAGTTATTAATCTTTGAGGAAAGTCAAATTGAAACCATGAGATACCGTAGCACTGCCAAATGAGAATGGGTGTAATGAGAAGGCTTAGTGCACCCCATAAAGACAGCTAAGGAGCACACCTGGAATGCTCAGGGACTCTGAGAATGTGGAGTTATACACACCTCAGAATATGTTTTTGTAGTTTTTTAAAAAGTAGACTACTATAGCGGGGGGATCTAAATAGAGTTAAAATGTATTGTATGATATGCACAAAAATTCAATAAAAAATGGAAACATGAAATTGGGTAGAAAGGTAATAAGGTTGAGGTGGGAGATGGCAGAGGGGGTCTAAATATGATCAGAATGGAGTTTATTAAATTCTCAAAGAATCAATGAGATTATTATTAAATAAAAATTATTATTAAAAGCTGTATAACTACCCTATTATTATCAAGACATTCAGTTCATAAGAATTTATATAAGACAGCATAGTTCCCAATATAAGAATATTTATAACTGCTTTATTTATTAATGCTACAAATTATAATTCTGTTTGTTGGATATGAATAGAAGAAGAGAATAAACAAGTTGGAGTTATAAACATACTCAGTAACAGAATGGAATTAACTATTGATTTGAATGGAATGAACATGAGCGAATAATAAAAAAGGCTAATAAAATAATTGTACAAGGTGAACAAAGTCAGACCGAGAAAATAAAAGATTAAACATGTTTTTATAGAAAATGGGAAATATAAACAAATGTGAAGCTGATGAATATCAGACAATATTTGGTTAAGGATGAGAGAGGGGGGAGGAAAGGAAAAGGTTACATAGGGCATGCGAACAGGATTGGTGATGGTTATATTCATGTTTTTGATTAAAATGAATATTTATGTCAAAACTTGCACACTTCTACAGTGTGCACTTAATCTTTCCTACTTCATGAAACACACGAGAGAGAGAGAGAGAGAGAGAGAGAGAGAGAGAGAGAGAGAGAGAGAATTTAAAATCCTCCTAGGAGGCACAAACATCTGGCCCCTTCCTGCCTTGATCCGGTCCCTATGACAAACTGAGATACAATTTCCAAAACTATTGTTTGAAAAACCAATGAGTTTATTAGGCTTGCTTATAGGACAGTGGGTGACAGTTTACTTTCAGGAGTGTGGGTGTTCCGTTCTAAGACTGCCCTGGAAAGTTTCCATGGAGGCGTGGATCATGAGTTCCCCACAAAGAAACAAAATTGCCAGAGATCTTAGCTTACTCCCTCTCCCTAGTGCAACTGGGAAGACTGGTTGGTTGGGAGGTGTGGGTGACTCTCCTTGTCTCTTTATGGGGCTTAACCATCTACATCTTTGGCTGTGATGATCTAGGGAAGCAGGTGCAAAGAAGAAGGCATCTGTCCAAAGTTTGTCAGTCAGAGAACAGTCCTATGCAACACACACACATGCACACACACATACACACACACCGCACACACATGCACACACACACCCTGTTGCATAGGACACGCACTGTCCTATGCAACATGCAGGCACACACACACACACACACACACACACACACACGCACACACACTTTGACCTTCTTTCCTGTTGTGTATAATTGCTCCTTTAGAAAAATAGCACTCATCTGAGTTTGTCTAGATTTAGGTTCACTGTCTTTTCTCCAATGAATGCTTTAGTCAGGCAATACTCCCAAGAACTCTTGTTAAAAACACGCTTCAAAATCACCAACAAAACCCAGAACTAAACACGTCTCCAGTCTCTTCCAATCTAATAGCCAGAATGAATGCTACTACTCACAGTATTTACCCAAACCCCTTTCCCTCTGACTTATCACACCTTGGCTAAATGATTTTCTTCACTAGTTCTTCCCCAATTAGTCACAACTCCCTTTATAAAGAGTGCTCCCCAGAGTTTCAGGGTAGGAAAATTCTAGTGGGGCTCATATGAAAAACCCCTTCACTCACATCCTTGCTCACATAGCTCAAATGCCACCTCTAACTAGAAATTTTAGGTTAATATTTCTATTTGAATGACTACTCTAGAAATCGGACTTGGGGAAGATAACTCCCTAGCAGAAATGTCAACCCTAAGTACGCAATGATCTGCTGGTCTCTTGGATAGCTCTTTATCTATCCCCCACCATAGTAAAACTCACAAACTTACATATTGCATTTACTCAGGCTCTGAAGCCTCAGTGTCACCCCCCTCTTCTGTTCCTCGTGCATGGAGCCTCCCACCTGTTAGGATCAGCTCTCACATTCAAGGTCTATAAAGCGCCCAATTAGAGTCTTTACCGCTACTGCATTTCCTTAGTAAAATTCAGAATCATTTTCACACTGGAATATTAGAAAAATTCAATATATTTTAAATAATATTTTCCCTCTTTATTCCCTCACAGTTTGTTTTTTCCCAAGAAATAATTTTAAAATCTGGGTGAAATTTCTAAAAGCCCTGTTGTGAATTGTCTCATGGAGTTTTGAAGAACCTTAACCAAAATTCACTGGCATTAAAATTCTGTCAGTTTTTTTGTATGTCTAAGACCATAGCTACCATGCTTACCCCTTTAGCCAGTGGACCCTCTGGTTATTCCTAACAGCAGCATGCCTGACTTTGACTCTCAGTCTATGTAAATGCTATTCTTTATCCTTGAAGATTCTGTGTGTGTGTGTGTGTGTGTGTGTGTGTGTATGAACATGTTCATGTATGTGTGTGCATGAGTGTGACAGCCAGAGGTCAAAATAATTTCTTCCTTGATCATTATCTGAGACAGTGGCTCTCACTGAATCTGGACATCACAATGATTGGTCAATCAGATTCACCTGTATCTCAGACATGTGTTGCCACACCCAGCTTTTGCTTCGGTGCTAAAGGTCCAAACTCAGGTCTTAATTAAAACCTGGGCACTTTGTTGACATTTCCACATTATGGGATTCCTTTTCCTGGGGAATTCTTTCTCCCATTTGTTTAATCATATTATAGAGGTTTTCCTTAAATGTCTTCCCTTGTTACCTACAATGATATTTTCATTCTCACAAGGAAGTAGCAGCTCAGGCACTAGTCCATGTTCCGTTGCTATAACAAAATAAGCTGGGTGCTTTGTGCATAGTTTTGGTGGCGTTTAGCCCAGTGCCAAGTGTTCACCATTCAGCCTCTGTGTCCTTCTGGCTGTCACATCATGGTGGATGGCACCATGTTGATAGCACATAAAGAGTAAGAGATCATGTTCAAGCAGGAGGTTAGAGGTGTAAAAGTCAGCCTTGTTGTTTAATAACAAATTCTTTCAAGAACTGCTCATGCCACAAGAATTTTTGTTAATTTGTTCAGAGATGATAATTTTAATCATTTGGCACACCTCATCTCTTCTTATTGTCATCATATTAGATCTAAGACTCTACTAAATGAACTGTGTGATAAACACATTATATTCAAGTCATATCAACTCCTAGGCTTTATTTTTCTTTGCTGGAATTTTTTTTAAACATTTGACACAACATGAAACTCTTTTATTTGCTTTATTCATCACTAGTTTGATTCCTACTACTGACAAATCAATTAATCGCAAATGGTTAACCCACTGTCTTGCATAAAAGTGACACCCAATACATGTTTGTTAAACAGAAATGTTTTTAATATTATCACCATAAAATAATTAAAATCTCATGAGGTGATCAATATCTTAACTAGATATTGAACCCTGTTATAATGTACAAGTATATTAAAATATCTCACTGAATTCCATAAATAAATAAAATTACTAGCAATTAAAAATAATACTAGGATGCCAGATGCTGAGGTGGTGGTGCATGTCTTTAATCCAAATACTCAGGAATCAGAGGCAGGTGAATTTATGTTTCTCAACAGGGTCTCCGCTAGTAAGTTCCAGGCCAGTTGGGGCTACAGAGAAGCCCTGACTCAAACACCAAACCAAACAAACACACAAAAATACAAAAAGAAAAACACACAACACCACCAACAAATCAAGTGGGTAATATGCCTTTGACACAACCATAAGAATCTGAGTTCAGACCCCCAGGACATAAATAAAGCCAGGACAGTAAAAAGACTCTTTAATCCTAGCACATTTATGATGAGATAGGAAAGCCAGGACAGTAAAAAGCCTCTTTAATCCTAGCACATTTATGATGAGATAGGAGTCAGAGCGGGAGGATCCTTGGCAGCTCAAAGGATGGCATGCACAGAGGTGAACAACACACAGCTTGCCTTGCAGCCAGGTGAAAGAGAGGACTTACATCATGGATTATCAGAGACATACACTCTGACTCCTGCACTCCTGAATATGAATTCATATACATGAACATGAATTCACACACATGAACATACAATCATACATACACACATTTAACACAGAAAAATATTAAAATAGCAATGAAACAAAAATAGATCAGTATAAATAAAAAAATGAGATTTGGAAAAACAAGCTAGTTTTTACTACCTAGTAAAAATACCTAGGTAGTAAAAACTAGCTACCTAGTAAGGTTAGGTACTTACTACCTAATAAGAATAGAGAACAGCAACAGAAATAAATCTGAGGAATGTGACATTTCAACTCAGTGTTTCCTAAAGTTCATATGGTGAAACTTTGGTCTCTAGCAGGTATCACTGTTGGTAGGTAATAAAGTTCTACAAGGTCTACTTATAGAAAGTTATGGGTTGGGGAATGTAGCATTGAAAGTAGAATTGGAAGCCCAGTGACTTTTTCCTCCCTCCTTGGCTTCCTGGGTCCATGCAGACAGCATCTGTGCATATCCTGCCCACCATCATATTTTACCCTGTTGGAGCTAAAACTCAACAGAACCCTTCAACCACAGAATAAAACATCTACACAACCAGACAATAAAAAATTCCAAACATCAATTCTTCTCAAGATTTTTTTAATAGTGAGAAAAAGGTGACAATTATCAACACTATTCAATAAAATTATTGAGTTTTGTGTTTTCTGTCCTAATCCAAGTTTCACATTTGATCCTGCAAAGAAGTAAATTGAAACTTTGCTTTCAGAAATTTAAATTTATACTGACCTAAAGCAAAAATCTCAATGCACAATGGACTGAACTTCCACAAATGTAATCCCTAATAAAGACTTCCTCCTTTAAAGTTACGAGATATTATTTTCAGTTCCTTAAAGCTCAGTATGAAATAACTAGATAACATCTGGTACACATAATGTGTTTTGTCTTATTTATCTTCTCTTTTTTCAGTATATGGAACTTCATTTTCCTGATAAACATATTAATGAATTTGCAGTTTAATGTAATTTTAATTCTATTTGCTTCTTTTATATGGTCTTAATTTCTCTACTAATAATATATATGACTTTATTACATGCCTCTTTTACTTTTATATCATTGTAACCAACCATAGTATCTACTTAAGATTATTTTTGCTAGTCTCATTATTATTTGCAAATGTTCCAGATAGAGAAAATTACTTAGCTAAAAACCAATGAGATGTTGATATAGAAAAGGAAGGCACCTCCAGAAAGAGAAAACAAGAATCAAGAGGTTAACATGAAGAGTCAAGGTGGATCTTTCCCAAGTAGTGAAATGTAGCTGATAGCTATCTGAATGTTTTTCACATGTGCACTGAGTGAGAGAGACTCACAGGTGTATATTTCATTTGCCCTTTTTTAACAGCAAGTCTTATTGTGATGCATTATCTGATGCCTTTCTTACTATTGTGTACTGAATATGAGAGACCATTCAAAGACTCTCTTTTATCAATATTTCCATATTGAGAGTAGCTATACTTAAGGTTCCATATTTAGAAAACCAAAGTCTTAGACCCTCATGAATTGAGATCTGTTCATGTTGGTGCCGTAACAGCATGAGATTTGGAGGAGATTTTAAAATTTAGCTTTGGTGACTGAAACACTATATTGCTATGTATACAGACAAATTTAAAATTGCACATAAGAACTTTTTTACAAAAATTAAGAGAATGAATTATATTGAAAAAACATTTTAAAACCACGTTTAAAATGTTAACATATTTACTGAATTTTTTTTTCATTTTCAAGGAATTATAAAGGAATTATAAAAATTTTTATAATAAAAATATTATTTAAAATATCCATATTGTCAGTGGAATCTGAGAATGAAATAGTTGAAAAGTGAGCACTGTAGTTCCCACATCACGTTTTGAGAATAGGTAGTTTGATATCAGGAAAGTCAAACAAAGTTCTTGATTCTACATTCCTTATCGATGAATATTAAATTATTTAATTCCATTACTCAAGATAAACATAAATTGAGTCACATATAGTCAAATAATCATATGCATTCCTTCTGCCTGGTCCAATAATAATTAATAAATATATACTAGGTCATATTAAGCCCTGCTTGGAAAGTCAAATTCAATTACAAATGGATGTGTTGTGTTTGGATTTTAATCGTCTCTATTACAAGAGGAAGACAAAATTAATGTTCTATAAAGAAGTATCACTGTAAGTTCAACTATTAAGACCTGTACATCACCCACTTCTGTTTTTCACTATTTGGAAAAAAAAACAAGAAAAACAGAGACCACTTTTAAGTATAATAACTTGCATAAAACTGTTTATATTTCATGATTGCTTTTTATCAAAATGCATGCAAATTAAATATCATTCTAATGATTTAACCAATGAAGGTTAAATATTTCCCAAGTGAAGATTTATTTTCAGCTACATGTTCTTGTTTTTGCTTTTGTTTTCATATATGAAAATTTATAGCTAATTTTCACAAGTTATAATGCCCTAGATTACATATCCCCCCACCCATGACATCCCCAGCTTTTAAAAGAGCTTAACAATTTATTATAGCAATTTGACAAAAGTACTGATGCTTCTTGTCAGAATTTACTGGCCTCTCTGCTCACACACTGGACATTAAATATGTCAGTGTGACCCTTCTCAGTATCCTTGAAGTGTGGCCTTGATGGCATATGTGCCCGTCCTTCTCGTTTTATGTGTGTGTTTGCAGTTCTCATAAGCCTGGGATGCATCAAAACTTTTGTTCTGAATTTCTAATATTTAAGTAAAATAAAATTACCATCAGTAAAATAAAACTAAGAAAATTGAAAAACAATGGAGAAAATATGTATAAACTGGCAAAACAATAACAAACATGGACCTATTTAATGAACACATCTGACATTAATACAGCAATTTAAACAGACTAATATGAGGCAAGTTCTGCAGAGAAAAGGAACAGCTACACTGTCATTCTGTGGTAGACCTGAGACAGTTCTAGCTTAAGACCTTGGGGTTAATGAGTGCTTTCTCTTCACCTTCCCTCCTCTTTTTTTACAAGCAGAGTGTGATCCTATTAGGAGATAGTGGGAAAACCTGTACTGCTTTAATCATGACTATAGTTAGAAGCATGAAAGCTGCTGTCAAACATTGTTAGCACCTGTGCCTAACAGCCTTCTGTCATCATTCCCTGGGCCCCATGACATTTAAAAAATGTGTCATCATTTCCAAGATCCTGTCCAGTTTTGAACACCCAGGATGCTTTAGCAAGTGACTCTGTGCTTCATGGGCTCATTGATGACATCAACATCAGTGAACTTGCATTTCAGAAGCCACACTCTCAATAGCATACTATGGCAGATAAAGATTTTGTGATCTGATGGAAATCACAGTATCAAAATTTATGAAAAATCTACACATTTATTTGTCTGAAACCAAATATTTTTACAATTGATTCAATGTTTGATCTGAAAGATGTTATCCAGAATTAATTTATTAAAAATGTTTTTTGAAATCATTTTGCTGTCCAACTTCTTCAGTCTATCAAAGGAAAAAGTTCTAAATAAGATATAGCAATATTATTACAAATATATCAATAATATCAGGCTTTCTGAAGGAAGCCTTTATATAACACTCTGTGTATTCAAATTAATAAATGAAATCATAGACAGACACATAGGGGCATGTGTGTATTTACATATATACCTAAATACATATGAAGGAGTTATGAAATTTATTTTCAACAGATTCAAATTTTGAAATTATTTTTGTTTTAAACATAATGTGTTTAAAAACTTAGAGAATGGTAAAACACTTACATGTTGTAATGCCATATTCTAAACTAAATGTTAAACTAATCATTTGTTTGGAGAGATATAAGCTACTTCCCAAGACTTAAATTTTTATTAAATAAGAAAAAAGTTACACATATACTCCACAACCTTTATGCCTAAGGCTCAGGGCAAATAGCACAACAGAGTTCAGAAAGAATATTAATACATCTCTCAACTTTCACCAGCAAAGCATCTCATGCAACAGATGGCGATTAACACAGAAAGACACAACTAGCCAAAATGTAGAGAATAAGAGACTTTGAAGTCCATGTCCATGGCTAGAACTCTAATATTAAACCCCTGCTACTCAGGGCTCAGGGATCATGGGGAAGAGGTGGTAGAAAGACTGTACAAGTTAGAGATAGTGGTGACTACAAAGAAACAAGAGTCTTCCAGGTGGCTGGGAATTTGCTCATATGAAGTTACTGTATAGAACTGGGGAAATGGGTCAGAAGCCCCAATCTCAGCTGAGAAGTATTGACAACTGATCACTGCAAAATGAGGAGAGTTGGTCTTCTTTAAGTGAGCAATACTAAATAATTTAACCAGGCTCCAGTGGGTGGATTCACACCAAAGGACATTTGGGGACAAAAATTTTACTCTTCAGATAAGGGAGGGTGTGGAAAAATGGCCAAGATGTATTGTATTGAATGTATAAAAATTCAATAAAAATTAAAAAAAAATTTTGAAAAATTTTAAGGAATTTTAAATTTTTTGAATATTAAAGAAAGTTAAATATTATTATTGTCATGGATTCATCAACAATGAGAATATGAAGAATAACATTAAGGGATGGAGCAATGGCTCAGCAGATAACAGTACTGACTTCTTGTCCAGAGACTTGGGTTTGGTTCCCAGCACCTATATGGCAGTTAACAACTTTCAGTAACTCTAGTTCCAGGGAATCCAATTCCCTCTTCTGACATCTACAGGCATTTTGTGACATGGGTGCATTTACATACATGTAGACTATATACTCCTGTGCATAATATTTTAAATATATATAAAAATAATTTTAGAAAATATTCATGTATAGAATAAAAATGGGCAATTTACTTTTGTGCATAAATATGTGCAAGTAATAAAATATCTGAAGTTATTAAATATTAAATAAATACTTTTAATACTACTTATTCAATAAAATATTAAATATAAATTATACTTTATTTATTTATTTATTTATTTATTTATTTGAGACAGAGACCTCCTGTAGGCCCAGCTTGCCAGGATGTAGACCATCCTGGTCTTGATCTCATAGAGATTTGCCTGTCTCTGCCAACTGAGTGTTAGAATTATAAGCATGTGCCACCATGCTCCACCCAAAACATCTCCCTTTTGAAAACATAACTTACCCTCTGGAAACAGGCCATGGACAAGGACAACATCCCTGAAGTTGCTCCCCTACACCAAAAACTGTCTTACTGTGTTTGAGCATCTATATTGCTTTGCCATATGGTGCTCTATAGATAAGTGAATTGTCTTAGTCTAGTCATTATAAAATGGTGTCAAAGGTAGACATGGTGTCTGGTGAGGGAACACTCATGACTCATAGGTGTTCTACTGTGTCTTCACATGGCAGAATTTTTAGAAAAATACCTGAGGCATTTTCAAGGAGGGGAATCATTTCATGGTTGAGATTTTGATCTAAGCAACAAATATCCCAGCTTTAAATACTATCATATTGTCTGTCAGGATTTCAACATATGAATTTTTCAAGACAGAAAGTTTAGTGCTTACCAAACCTCACCAGCTAACAGGAAGTGTTCCTCCCACTCTTCCTGACCATCCACTGAGCTTCCTGAGCACAGTTTAATCTTATGTTTCTATTTCCTATTTCCTTTATTAACTGTGAGGGGTTTGCGCCAGTGACCCCGCACAGTGATGATTGGGGATGAGTAAGCATGCTGTTTGCCAGCCCACGCCTCCTCCAGTACCAGGGACAATCAGAGGCAATGGGGAGCCTAGTCAAGCAGGGACTCATTTATTGCAGGTGTTACAGAGCTTATAAAGGCACCTGGAAATCCCCTCTCCTCTCCGAGGGTGTATCTTAAGAATGGTCACCTGCTGATCATGCACTCCTCAGCAGCGCATGCAAGTATTCTTCAGACTTTCAAAGCAAGTCAGGCCATGCCCCAGTAACTTCCTCTCGGACTTCTGCAAGGTGGGGCCTTTAGGTCCCCATATCTCCCCATTTTATTTTTATTTTAAGGCTGGACTGACTTTATTTTAAGGGTTACCCAACTCATAGACGGCTCCCTGAGGAGGGACGGCTATCTCCTTCTTTTAATCTTATGCATTTTTGCCTGTCTCTAGGTTGTGTCACCTCTGACCAAGCCTTGCCTGTAATTGGATCATGCACCTGGCCATATGCATGTCCTGTCTTAGGAGTACTTGTCATGGGACATCTTTGGTTAAAAATGTGTCATGATTAAGGGTAGCCACATGGGTTATGCCAGCCCATGACAGTCTTAGTCTCTGCCTAACTCAGTTAGCCAAGTGTGGGCAACCGGAGGGGGTCCTGGGGGAGTCCATAATCATGAGGAGGTGGGCCATGGCAATTCCAAGGGTCCTCTGTCACCGAATTATCTGGTAAAGACACTTAAAGATAAGCATTATCATTATCATGAGAAACAAAGCAAGTCATGGCATAGGACAAGTTGAAAAGCTTCTGAGACCATGTACCTTTTAGACAATCAGCCAGTTGTCTGAAAGGCAAAGAGGCTGACTGGCAATGAAGCCAAGGAACTGGGTCCTTCACCTCAGATGGATATAAATAAAGAGAGGAATTTTGTCTCATGAACTATTGTCCATGGACCGTCATGCTAGTCAGTCGGATCCTGGCCTACCCAATTAAGGTTTTTCGCAAGCACCCATATGGGATGTGAATCTCCTGTAGGGTAGACACACCCAAAGCCTCGACCCATGGTTAACAATGGATCTGGGCCTTTTCATTGCCCTGTAATGGGGTCATACCTCAGGTCTCTGCTCCTGTCATCCCCAATGCTTCTGAAACTGGGATTGGGGATCCTTCCATCTTAGCCATACCTCAGGTCTCTGCTCCTGTCATCCCCAATGCTTCTGAAACTGGGATTCCAACTGATTTTTTGAAAATTAAGAAAATTAATAATGAATAATGCCATACCCAACTGTTGGTGGGGCCTTCTTCCCCTTTTTCGTTTTTGTAATTGAATTTTTAGGTTTTGATTGCTTGTGTTTTATAATGGCTTGACCTTGGGGATTGTAGGGAATTTTTGTATTGTGTTGAATTTTCCAAAGTGAAAAGAAATTTTGTAAAGTTTTACTCACAAAACATGGTCCATTATCAGTTTTAATTCTTTGGGGCAGTCCCAACATAGCAAAGCATTGGAGAAAATGAGACTGAGCATGTTTAGACTTTTCTCCTGTATGAGTGGTAGCCCAACAGGCATGGGAGAATGTGTCGATGGACACAAAAATATACTTAAGCTTTATAAAAGGAGCATACTGTGTGACATTCCTTTGTCACAAGAAATTGGGCTTGAGTCCCCTGGGGTTTACCCCTGGCTGTTGCAGAGGCAGTACCTGTACACAATAAGCCATCTTGTCTGCTTCTGCATTGTCTTGGGATAAAAGCCAGGCAATCCTTGGTGCCCCCTAAGATGCTGTAAGAAAATAGGGGCTTTTTTTTTTTTCTTTAAGGGGCATATGAGCCTGAATACTGTCAGAAAGCAATGGCCATGAGTTTTTTAAATTGAGCTGCTTTTTGGTTTTTCATCTGCCCAAGTCAGTGAAAACATTGTAGGCTTTTACTAAGGGCTCCCTCAGCCCTGGGATTCGGTGAGTGTTGCTGCCTGTGGGCCTGTAACACTCCGGAGCTGGGTGGATCTCCCACCACCTTCCCTGAAAGGGTTCCCCAGCTGTCCTGGAGCCAGAGCAGAGCCAACGTTGTTTTTTTTTTTTTTTTAAATTTGCCCGGCTGCCACCACTGATCACCAGCCAGGGGGCAGTCTCCCTCCCTGCTTAACACGGGCCTCTGACCCGCGCGTGCATTAGTTCAAGGCCAGTAGGGTGGGTGGCTTTTGCTGCCGACCCTGTGTGTTGTTCCATTCTGCCACACCCTTCTGAAAAAAGCACCCATGGGTTCTGTTTTCATGGGTCCCGGGAGGCTCTGAAGCTGGCCAGGGCATGCCTGAGGTGTTGCTTGTTACTTTGGCTGCTTTTGGTTTTAATTCTGTTGTATTTTCACGTTTTTTCTCAAAATCTTCCCATGATTTCCATGTATCCCCATTAAAACATTAGCCCCAAGTAGCCATGGAGCCAAATGAATCACCTCTGTCCAAACGTTTTGAGCTACCGGACTTGACAAATCCAATCCCCTGCTTTTACGCATATCTCTCAGCACTTTAAGCACTGGGTCCTCAAGCTTATTAATTTCATTACCCATATTTTGGGTCTCATTTATCCCGAACTCCCCGATTGGCCCCAATCCATTTTTCTTTCTTTCTTTTCTTCTTTTTACTTTTTTTCCAAGCCCCATGTTGGACGCCAGTTGCAGGGGGTTTGAGCCAGCGACCCCCATGCAGTGATGATTGGGGGTGAGTAAGCTCACGCTGCCCCCAGTACTGGGCACAGTCAGACTCAATGGGGAGCCTAGTCAAGCAGGGACTCATTTATTGCAGGTGTTACAGAGCTTATAAAGGCACCTGGAAATCCCCCTTCCCCCCAGAGGGTGTATCTTAAGGATGGTCATGTGCTGATCATGAACTCCTCAATGGTGCAGAAGTATTCTTCAGACTTTAAAATCAAGTCAGGCTGCACCCCAGTCACTTCCTCTTGGACTTCTGCAAGGTGGGGCCTTTAGGTCCCCACAGTTAATGACTCTCCTCCTTCACAAATCTGTTTTCTTCTCCCTCATTTCCATCAATTCAAATGACATTGCCTAAGAAATCTCTTTCTTACCTATTCACCTCAAATAATCCCAGTGAATTTCTCAATTCATTTTTATTAGCAATTCAGTCTTTGTTTTCAGCAATATATCATTAATTTGATATATTTCATATTTGAATCTAATTTTAAATTTATCACCCTCTGTAAGCAGAGGACATATTTTATTTCAATTCTGCATCTAGAACTTAAAGAAGCATTCAGTACTGTAAGGTTCAAGTAATTATTTTTAGAAAAACAAGCAATGAAGTGCTTAAACAAGGTATTAGTAGCACCTACTTCTAAATAATCCATCCCCACTGAGAGCATCAAAACATCTCTTATATAAAAAATTATTCCCATCTCAGATAAAAATGTTGGCTACATAACAAATGATCATATATATATATATATACACATATATATATTTAAGTGATTTCATTTATAGGAAAATGCTTTAGATTGATTTCAAGTTTTGTATTTAAACCTTTTTGCCCTGTTGCCACAGAAAACTAGAAAGCTAAAATCATGAATCTTAACTTGACTTAATTTTTAATAAATTAGTTATTTCATAACATATAACCTAATAACATACTTATGTAGTTTAGATAAACATATGAACAGATAGCCTGTCAGAAGTGAAGAGCCATTTATTCTACCATCATGTAACCATCCTCATCTAAAACACATTTTGGGCTGCTTTCTTGGGCCTGCAGGACCCACAGGCCTCTCTCAAACCTGCAGGCTTCTCTCTCTGGGGTAAGTTGATAGGGCCCTCTGTGCCTTGACTCCCCTAGCCTCACTCACTCTCCCATCTCCCCTGCCTGTCTCTCCTCCTAGCCTGGGTCCTGTCCCCTTACTTGTCTTGGCACCACAGACACCTGGGCATCCAGCACTGCTTCTTCCTAATCCTGTGCATCCAGAGAAACTCAGTTCCTTCTCAGGTTCCCAGGAGCACTGCTTCTGGGCCTGGCAATGACCTCATCTCCATCTGCTTCCCTGGGCTTGCAGGACTTTATGTGTCTTTGTAGTTTACTTTTGGTGCATGAAAGGCTGGTTCCTCTAAGCTTCTGGTTCTCTCTTTTGATTTTATATTGGAGTGGCCAGATTGCTTTTGTCTTCAGGAGTTCCCACAGAGGTCCAAGTCAGATGAGGATCAGATGCTCTCAGGCTTTCTCCTAAGGTCTTGATCCCTACCAGATAGATTTTGGCCTAAGGAATTTGGGGGTTGGACTGTCCTGGAAGCCAGGCCCAGGAAAAATGCTGGTCAAGGGCAGCTGGTGGCCATGCCACCCAGAGATGCAAAGGAAGATGAAGTGGGTGGCGGCCGCAAGGGCTCTTGTGGACTGCGCTGAGGAGCTGGGTTGTTCTGGTTGCAAAGGACCAGGAAGAGGAAAGGTCAGCCCGGCATCCAGGAAAGAGGCTGGCGGGTTGTGTAGACCCAGGGAGGCAGAGGGAATTGAGGGCAGGGGCCAGGAGCAGTGTGCCTTTGGGGACCCGAGAAGGAACTGAGTTGCTCTGGATGCACAGGATCAGGAAGCAACATTGGTTCCCCATTTGCCTGTGGCACCCAGACAAGTAATGGGACAGGACTTAGGCTAGGAGCAGAGACAGGCAAGGGAGATGGGAGGGTGAGTGAGGCTGGGGGAATCAAGGCATGGAGAGCATGATCAACTTACCCTGGAGAGAGAGAGAAGCAGACCTAAATTTGAAGGCTTGAGTCTCACACAAGAATCAGAAACTAAAAAAGAAATTCACATGTCAAAATCACAGAGAAAAAATAATAATGTGAAAATCCAAAATAACATATCCCCACCAAATACTAATAGTCCCCTAGAGGAGTACAATGAGAACCCCCTAGAGATAATGCAGGACATGGAACTCAAAAGAACAATGATAAACATGATAAAAGAAATCAGTGAATTTAAAGAACACACAAACAAAGAAGTCAAAGAACTGAAGGAAGATAGGGATAAACTTCTGAATGAATTCAGAAAAGAGTTAGAAATATTGAAGAATATTCAGGCTGAAATGAAGAAGGAAATGAAACACTCAGTAAGCCAATTAGAAAGAACAGGAGAAAGCCTCACCAATAGGATGAATGAAATGGAAAACAGAGTAATAAGACTGGAAAATAAAGTGGATGAAACTAGGCCACTCAAGCAAAGACTATCAAAAACTTAAGAAATCACAAGAATGGAATATGCAGGAATTGTGTGACACCATAATAAGATCAAACTTACGAACCATAGGCATACAGGAAGGAGAAGAATCCCAAGATAATGGCATAAACCAGATCTTCAACAGAATCGTGGAAGAAAATTTCCCAAAATTAAAGAAAGACATATTTATACAAATACAAGAAGCATACAGAACACCAAACAGACAAGACCGGAAAAGAAACTCTCCATGGGACATCACAGTAAAGACACTAAAATACAAAACAAAGAGACAATACTGAAAGCTGCAAAAGAGAAACAACATGACACATATAAAGGAAAACCCATTAGGATTACAGCTGACCCTTCAGTGCAAACTATGAAAGCCAGGAGAGCCTGGACCAAAGTATTCCCAGTTTTAAATTATCACAGATGCCATCCCAGACCACTATACCTAGCCAAAATGTCTACTATAGTCGAAGGGGAAAGAAAAATCTTCCATGACATATATAGGCTGAAGGAATTCATGTCCACAAAACAAGCCCTTCAAGGAGTTCTGGAAGCAATACAAAGAGGTGAAGAAAGGAATGACTATACTCAAGGGGTTGCAGAAAGAAATTCAATGAAGGTATAACGGTGGGAAAGTACAGCTACATCACAAATGTAAATAGAAATAAAAATGACAGGATTCAATACTCATCTTTCATTAATAACTTTAAATATAAACGGACTGAATTCCCCAGTCAAAAGACAGGACTAGGTGAATGGGTTAAGAAACAAAACCCATCTTTTTGTTGTCTGCAAGAATCCCATCTCAAGGACAGACACTATCTTAATGTGAAAGGATGGAAAAAAAATATACCAAGCAAATGGTACTAAGTAAAAAGCAGGTGTAGCAATTCTTAGATCTGACAAAATAGACTTTATACTAAAACTAATCAGAAGAGATAAAGAGGGCCACTTCATTCTGATCAAAGGAAAAATAAATCAAGAAGATGTTACAATCATGAACATATATTCACCAAACTCTGATGCACCCAACTTCATATAAACAATACTACAGGACTTTAAGACCCAGATTAATCCCAAATGATTAATATTAGGGGACTTCAGTACCCCACTGTCTCCCTTAGATAGGTCAACAGGGCACAGAGTTAACAGAGAGACATCTGAATTAAACAATACCATATATCAAATGGACTTAACATATACCTACTGAGTATTCCACCCAAGCACCAAAGGAAGTACCTTCTATTCAGCACCCAATGGAACCTTCTCCAAAATCGACCATATACACTGACACAAAATGAAACTCAACAAATACAAAAAGATTGAAATAATTCCATGCATTCTTTCAGACAACAATGAAATAAAGCTTACAATCAACAGTGGAAGAAGCCCTAATCATCACATGAACACATGGAGATTAAACGAACACACTCCTGAATGATGAATGGGTCAAAAGAGAAATTAAGAAAGAAATAAAAGTATTCCTGGAACTAAAAGAAAAGGATAATAGAACACAACAAAACCTTGGGGACACGCTGAAAGAAGTCTTTGAGGGAAGTTTATAGCTCTAAGTGCCTACATCAAAAAATTGGAAAGAACATATATATATGACTTAAAGTTGCAAATCAATACACATGAAAAGCAACAACAAATGAAACCCAAACCAAGCAAACAAGAAAAAATAACAAAAATCATGGCAGAAATTAATGAAATTGAAACAAAGAAAACAATACAAAAAAAAAAAAATCAACAAATCCAAGAGCTCGATCTTTGAAAAAATAAACAAGATTGACAGACCGCTAGCCCAGTTAACCAAAAGAAAGAAAGAGCACCTCCAAATCAACAAAATTAGAGATGAAATGGAAAACATCACAACAGACACCAGAAAGATGCAGAACATTATAAGGGAATCCTTTAAAAACCTATATGCTACTAAATTTAAAAACCTAAAAAAAATGGATGGATATCTAAAGGCATGGGAACCACCAAAACTAAACCAAGAAGAGATTAACAGCTTAAACAGA
>NW_008360303.1:3927955-3929547 GCF_000622305.1 Nannospalax galili
AATAAGGTTTATATCCAATAATACTTATTTTTTCAAAAAGTTAGAAATGGAGGGGGATCTTCCAAATTCCTTCTATGAAGTCAGCATCACTCTAATACCAAAGCCAGGTAAAGACACAATGAAAAAAGAAATCTATAGTCTCATATCCTTAATGAACATAAATGCAAAAATTCTCAACATGATACTTGCCAACTGCATGCAGACACACATGAGAAAGATCATCCACCATGATCAAGTCGGCTTTATCTGAGAGATGCAGGGATGGTTCAATATACATAAGTCAATAAATGTCATAAATCATAGAAATGGATTTAAAGACAAGACTCAAATGGTCATCTCAATAGATGCAGAGAAGGCCTTTGACAAACTTCAACATGCATTTATGTTGAATTAGGGAACTGGACTAGAGTGAACATACCTCTACATAATTAAAGCCATATATAACAAACCCACAGCCAACATCATTCTAAATGGAGAAAAACTGGAAGCATTCCCATTGAAAACAGGAACCAGACAAGGCTGTCCACTATCTCCACTTCTCTTTAACATAGTGCTTGAAAATCTTGCAAGAACAATAAGACAAGAGCAGTAAATTAGAGGAGTAATAATTGGAAAAGAAGAGATCAAATTATCCCTTTTTGTCAATGGAACAAAATTGAAGACCCAAATATGAGTAAATACTATTTCTGCAAGCAGATATTTGACAAAGTGGCCAGGAATATTCACTGGAGGAAAGACAGCATGTTCAGTAAATGATGCTGCCAAAACTGGATCTCCACTCATAGAAGAATGAAACTAAACCCCTATCTTTCACCCTGCACAAAAGTCAATTCCAAATGCATTAAATACCTCAATGTAAAGCCTGAACCTCTGAAACTGTTAGAAGAAAACATCGGAAAAATCCTACATGATATATGTGTAAGAAAGGATTTTCTAAACCACACAGCAGTTGCTCAAGAAAAAAAGCCAAGAATTAACAAATAGGACCTCATTAAACTCAAAAGCTTCTATACATCAAAGGTGGCAAACAGGGAAGCAATCAGAAAACCCACAGATTGGGAGAAAATCTTTACCAGTAACACATCCGACAGAGGTTTAATATCCAGAATATATAATGAACTCAAAAAACAGAGAATCAAGAGAAGAAGCAACCCAATTAAAAGATGGGCTAAGGAGCTGAACAGAAAGTTTTCAAAAGAAGAAGTAAAGATGGCTATGAAACATCTTAAAAGATGTTCAACTTCACTAATAACTAGGGAAATGCAAATTAAAACCACTTTAAGATTTCATCTTACCCCAGTCAGACTGGATAAGATGAAGAGAACAAATGATACCAAATGTTGGGGAGATTGTGGGGAAAGGGGAACACTCATCAACTGCTGGTGGGGCTGCAAACTTGTTCAACCCCTATTGAAAGCAGTTTGGAGAACTCTTAAAAAACTAAAAATGAACCTACCATTTGACCCAGTTAAAACACTCCTTAGCATATACCCGAAGATCTCATCCTACTCCAGAGACACTTGTACATCCTTGTTTGTTGCTGCTCTTTTCACAGTAGCTAAGAGATGGAAGCAACCTAAATGTCCCTCAAC
>NW_008360303.1:3929654-3961905 GCF_000622305.1 Nannospalax galili
ACAGACTCAGAAAAAAAAATCGACATATGTTCTCCCTCGTATGTGGATTCTAGAACCAAACCTTGATAAGTGGGTATGTATCCAGACATAACTACAGAAACCAGGATAATGGAAAGGAAACAGGGGGTAAAGGACAAGAATGAACATGAAAGAGAAGAATAATAGGAAACAGGCCTTACTATGGGATATATGGACAAAAATTGGGTTAGTTTAAGGGAGGGGGGACGGAAGGGTATATAAGGAATTAGGGGATAAGATGAAAGAAGGATCTTAAGAGAGGTAGGACCGTAGGAGAAGGGTATTATTAAGGGAGAAAGGGGGAAAATGGGGGCACCTTCAGTGGGAAAACTATGGTGGAGGGGGCGAGACAACATGAGAGATAAATAATGCCTAGCTAGTTTTGAAAAGCAGATGGAACCATATTACTCCTACACCCTACTGAAAAATTAAACATAGCAGATCAAGAAATATATGTCTAGTTAAGGTTTATCTGAGAACAATTGGTCTTTGCCCAAGATTTATCTACATGACACACAGTAATTAAAAGTACCAGACTGGTGGAACTAACCTTCTTGGATGTTTAACAGACATAGTTTGAGGCCTATAATAATTTGGTCAGAGGGACATAAAGGACAGCTTTTTCTCCTTGCCCTCCTAGGTTGACTAGTTCCAGGGGACTATGAGCATCTCTCAAAATGTCCTGTAGTTGTGGTGGGTCTCTTGTCCTCTTGCTCAAGGAGGCTGAGGAGGACCCCACCAGATGGGCTTGAACCAATGTCCAATCTACAAGAAGAGGGTCAACACAGAGGAATCACTTCCTCCATGTTTCCAAGGGAAGCCAACCGTGGTCGAGCAGGACTTTGACGTATCTTCACAAAGGCAGAACTGGCAAAAGAAAGGATCCAGGGGCTCCTCCCAAGCCCATGTGAACCCTGAGGAACAGATCCTCAAATGACCTTAAGAGTAAAAATAAATCAGTTTATCTGGGCCAAATGTATGGCCTTAAATATCCAAAAGTAAAGTATAATGAAAGATTAAAGCAGTCAATATAATTTCATAAGAGTCCATATGTATAGCTGAAGGCTACATAACAAGCACAATGCCAGGTAGGAGATACCTTCTTTTGAGTTGTTGGCCAGGGTGACCAAAGGGACTTCCAAATAGTAACCCAGCATAGAACTGGGAAAATGAACAGTAGACCCTAATCTTATCTTTAGGAGTATTGACAACTGATTGCTGCTAGAAGAGAAAGAGGTGACCCTTCTAAAACAAAGACCTCTAGATAAGCTGACTAGATTCAGCAGAAGGGCAAGTAGTGGGGAATGGCTGGGGGTGCCAACAACACAGCACACAGTTGCAGGGATATCAAAGTATAAAGGGTCTATTTGGGGGAGGAAGGCTATGGGGTGTGCCATCTAGGAAGTGGATGTATAGTTGAATATGATGGTTTGGGATGTTCTGTGTGATATACACACACATACACACACACACAAAATCAACAAATTCTTAAAAATGTATTATATTTGAGGAGGAAGCATGGACATTTACTTCATAATGATTAGTAAAGGTGATAAAAATTACCATTGAAATCTACCTGATGACTTCATAGACATACAAAGGTGCCATGGATCCAAGTGCAACTGACTATGACTAGTAAAAATCAGATGCATACAGATTAGAGATGCATGTGCCAACATCTCAGTGTTAGTAGCAAAAACAGTGAGTCTTTCTGCAAGGAACAATATATTCTAAAATGAAATGGAGATTTTTTTCAAGATTAAAACTCTCATTCAATTTTGTCTTACAGTTCTTACACTGAGTTATATATTGTAGAACTGTATTAACCCAATTGTGAACCTAGAAACTTTCACCCACTTGTAAGAGATATGTACTCTTGCTCTAGAGTGTGTTACTGATTATGTTAAATCTGTAATGAGATGCTTCTTGTAATCATGTTGTTATTAAAAATTTAAAAATGATAAAAAATAATAATTGGTAGATGTGAAAAGCATTACCGTTGAAATCTACCTGATGACTTTATATCCATGCTCAGATGACAAGGAGCTCAGAAAGTAACTGATTGTCACTAGTAATACTCAGATATATAGAGATTAGAAATGCATGTGCAAACATCTTAATGTCAATTGCGTTGAAAATGAATTTTTCTGTATGAAACTATGTCTTTAAATAATGAAATGGAGATCTTTTTTAAAGGTTAAAACCTCATTGAACTTTATGTCTTATAAGGTTTATGCTGAGTACAATATTGTATAACTGTAATAATTAACAAAAAATACCACATTTTGGATTGACCAGTTCAAATGTTATACTCTTTGACTTTACTCTGGGTAGCGCAGTTCAGATCTTGGAACAAATTCAGTACAGAAAGACTTTAAATACACACATTCTGTGGCTTGTTGAAGAAAGCAAATGTGGACAAATCAAAAGAGAATAAAAATAAAGATCCTTTTGTATTACGGCATTATTCTTTGAAGAAACAACAGGATTAATTCTCAGGGTTACAACATGGACTTCTGTTAATAACAATGAAACAAGCAGAGAAGGAAGATTAATGAGAACAGTGAGGCTGAACAAGAAGGAAGGCCCTGTCCTGGCCAGCATACTCAGGACAGCCCCCATCTTCCTCACAACTGTGGGAGAATCAAAAAGAACTGACCTAAGTGAATATAGCTTAACAGCTTGCATGTATTTTTAATTGCATTTATATATGTGGATGTGAATTTCTGGAATGTTTTTGGAGGTAAGTTGGAATTTAAATTATCAGTCTTCCTAGGCAGTAAAAGTATTTTTAGCAGCTAAAGTAAAAATCAAATAATCTCCAACTAAAGTTAAAGCACATATCAAAAAGGAAGAGAGAAATGAAGATATAGTTTACTCAAATGTTTTCCAGAGACAAGCTTTAAATCAAGTTATTCTTTTCTTTTCCTGTTCACAATGTGCTAGAGCCACCAAAGGAGGCAAAGGAAGGTATTTTGTGAGGAATTAATAATTTGAGTTCATTCAGTAATATTTTTTCCTCCTAAAAACCCTGGCACCAAATCCTTTCATTCAATCCATACAGTGGTATATGTTCCCAATGATGAAATATGTTTCCACGCTTTAAAAAATAAGGAAATACATTTTATATCTAAAAGAATATTTTTTCCTAATATACTAATTGATTAAAATACAATGCACAGGTATTCAGGTTACTTATTTTATGTTCTTTCTTAAGTATCTTATGGAAAGTATGTTGGGTCAATGAACACAGAGCAATGTGCTTCATTTCACATCACATTTCTACTAGAAATAGCCATTAAAATGAAAAATAAATTGATTGTAGTCATTACACTTGTCATATTGGGTTTTAAAGTGAAATACAGTATTAAAGAACATTTGATCATTTCCTGAGAAACGCAGCAGTAAAAGCCAATTTGAAATTTTTTGTTATACAAGTGTAGAATAAATCAATATTATTTAACTCCAAATGATGGAGAATAATTAAAACCAGTGTCTATAACTTCCTAAAACTGTTGGATAGCAATTTAATTTAAAGTAAATAAGAGGAAACATTACAAAAGTGAGTTTTTGGGCAATTTAAATTTGGCATACTCAAATATATGACACGTTTTAGGTCTCCTCACTGAAGTATATTCAACATACAGTAAACTTCATACTTTCAAATCACATTGCAGGAAACCATGTTCTGAGGGTTCCCCATAAATACAGTTTTTTTTTCACTGAAATCTAAACTTTGTAGCATTTTGCTGTTGCTCTTTGTTGATTTCTTATTTTTTATGAAACAATAACAACAAAAATGCCAGATTTCAGCCCATCACAAACAACTGAATTTTAGGCCAATCACTGGTCATCAAATAAGCAGACCATATCCAAATAAAGCAAATGCAAATGCCTATGCAACTGCTTAAAATATAGCTTCCTAGCTGCAGCCAATCATGTCGTTTCACCTCAAGGACATCATAGCTCCTGTTCCACATCCATGCAATATAGCTTCCTAGCTGCAGCCAATCATGTCGTTTCACTATTTATAGGCAAACCTCAAGGACATCATAGCTCCTGTTCCACATCCATGCAGTAAGTTGCACATCGTTGCAGAAAAAAATCATTTGAATTTTTGTTTTTTGGTGCATATAAAATTATATTTATACTGTGGTGAAGCTTTAAAAGTGTTCCATAGAATTGTTTCTTAAAATGTACATTGATTAATTTAAAATAATTTACTACTAAAATCTGTTTTATCTGATTTATTGAGTGTGAACTGTTGGGAAACTGATTATTAACTTGGTGCGACATAGACAAAACTATTAAAATATTAAACATTATGATCTTAGTATCACATTATGGTGAAGTTTAATAAAGCAAAGCATGCCTGTATTGTTGTCAGCCTATCAATTAAAGTTCGCAGCTCATACTATTGGGTGGACTTGTCTGAACTCTTTTGGGCTTGCACGCCGCCTTAACATATGAGCCATTCTTTGCTCAAATAATATCTGTTACATTTAATATGTCAAATGTTTTAATTTTAAGAACACACTGTAGTACACTGATGTTTAGATATATGTATGTTCACTTTAAATCCTGCATCACAGCAGGACCTGTCAAGATGTTGGCTACTGTCATAGTTTAAGAGAACAAGTTCACTATTGCAACATGTAAGAGAGCATATTCATCATTCATCATCCAGAAAACTTTCTTATATCCTGTTATGTTCCATCTTTTCTTGACACCAAATAAATGTTGTTGAAGCTACCAATTTGCTTTTTCTCATTATAGGTTCGTTGACATTTCCTATAGTTTTGTATTACTGTATTCACATGACACCTTTCCTTAATAATTTCCTAGTAAAGTTACTTTCAGGTTCACTCATGCTTATATCTGTGGATAATTCCTTCCTTCTTTTTCCTTACATGATTTCACTGTGGCTTTTGTATCAAGGCACTGCAACATGGCATTCAGATCATTCCATATTCAAAGATGTTATGCCTTAGAGCACATAGTTACTATTCATTCTTGTCTAAGTTCTGTCTGGACACATATGATTTTATTTTTCATGATTAACCACTTGGGATGGAATAGTGAAATTTTCTAACAAAGTCATACCACACATATCATGACAAATAAAATGGTGAATTCTAGTTCCCCCACATAAATACCAGCTATGGTTGATCTTTCTTATTTTATATAATCTGATATGCGTTTATTGATGCTTCATTTGATTTTTATTTTGCATTTGTCAAATAATATGTGTCTATTGATGCTCCATTTTGATTTTATTTTGTATTTGTTAAATGATTGATGATGTTCAATATCATTATCTGTGTTATTTGAAAAACATATAATACCTTTATTGGTGAAATTTTTCGAAATTTTTGTCTATTTAGTTGGACTGAATGCTTTTTACTGAGTTTTGAGAACTTGTTTTATATTTTGACTAGCAATAAACTGCTTACAAATGTTTTCATTGATTCTGTGAATTATTTCTCATTTTCTTAAGTGTGCCCTTTGAAGCTTAGGATTCTTTGAATCAATGAGGTCCCAGTTTATCTTTTCTTGTATGTATCATGTTCTGAAACTTATACCTGAAAATCTTTAGTCACATTTTACTTTGTCTTATGTAAAAACCATTATTTTATAAAATTATGCTTCACAATTGGGATAATGATCCATTTTGAGTTGATATTTGTGTATAGTGAGTGGGATTGATCGAAATGTATACTATTACACGTAGATACTTGTGGATACGAATATTGCTCCAGCACCACAAAGTTTAAAGCATATTTTCTTTTCAGAGAATTTTCATGTAAAGTGGCACATCTATTGCCAACCTGAGACAGTGGCAGATTGACACAAAGTCAGGGATTCCTCTCCTAAATCTGTCTCAGGAGATATAACAAAGTGGTGGAGTCTTTGCTTGAAAACAGTCTCTTCTGTAGTCTTTTTTATAGGTGCCTTAGGAAGACTTAACAAAAGAGCAGAAAAAATGAAATGTGTATTTCTGTATTACAGGAATTCATTGGATGAATTTATGTAATAGAATTTGAGAAGTCAACAATGGTCACTTGAATACAGGAAAGGCTGAGAACTTGGCTGTTCCAATCTGTTGATAAAGGTCTAAAAGTTTTCTGGAAGTCATGAATCTTCAGCCCATACTAGAAGACCATGAACTCTTGAGGTTTACTTCAGTGAAGAATGAGAGCAACAGAAACAATAACAGACACACATAGCATCAAGGAGCACACCCAGGCAAACAATGCTTCTTTTTCTTAGGATGTTGTTAATCTTGGCCTCTTGGAAGGTATTGCCCATTCTAGGAGTCTTCTTTTAATTGCTTCTGAATCTATCATTACAACCATTTCAGAGGCCAGATTCTAGTTTATACCAGAGACCATCAACATGACAAACATGATTAACCATAACAATAGTTTTATTTTCTTTCCATTCTTTTTCTTTCTACTTTTTAAAGTATTTAATGCTTTCACAGTTACAAACATATGTTAGTACTGCATCATAAATGGTAATATTGTATGGGAATATTTTCAAAATCAAATGAAAACTATTACAAATTAATTTCTAACAAAAATAAGCTACCAATTTCCTCACTTATCAAATGAGGAAGAGCAGGACTGAGGCTACCCTGTGGTTTAACTGAAACACCACACCTATGTCTCAAACTTCATCTGTATTTTATAATATTTCAGGCCCAAATACACACTTCTAAATTGTATTGTACAAATGACAACTATTAATCAGCAGTTAGTTTGGGGGAACATAGAGTCCTGAGTCTCTTTAACATTCATATTAATAAGATGGGAAAGCAATCATATTTATCAGTTGATCCTAGAGAATGAAGGATCATTGCTGATATATAAAAATGAATTTACTGCATGGATGTATTGTTAAAAGATACTTGTGAATGAAATTTTTTCAGAAAATTTTAAGGATTTTTTAATAAAGTTTGAGAATTTTATTGTCACATAATGTTTTTATTGAATATACCCTCCCATTCCTTGCCCTCCTATCCCTCCTCTTATCCACTCTCATTTGCCAACAGCTTCTCAGATGTGGGTCAGACTTCATGAACCCCTCCGACATTTTTGGTAGACTTTTGACTGGCTTGATCTTGTGCAGGGCTTATGTATGCAGTCACAGCTGCTTTGAGTTATGCGTGCAATGGTCTTGTCACATCCAGCAAAGAATGTTTCACTACGACTTCCACTACATCTGGCTCCTACAATTTTTCATCCCCTTTTCTACAATGACCACAAGCCCTGAGGAGAGGTGGTGTGGTATACATGCTCTATTGTACCTGAGCACTCTATTACCTCTTATTCTGTGCAGGTTGACCTGTTGTTAAACCTGTATTAATTGGCTTCTACTGCAAAAAGAAGCTTTTGTGATGAGGGTTGAGAGATGCATTTAAGCTATAGGCGTAGAAAAAAGAGCTTAGGAAATTTATAACCTAGCAAGCCACCGGATTTTTGGCTCAATTAGCAATAACATTTGTGATCTACATCCTATGGAGCTGGCCTTAATTGAAGGAAAAAGTGATTGGTTACCCTCATAACATTCATGTCACCTCACCTGTGTACCAATGGGTACATCTTACCAGGCCATTTGTTTTTGTAGCTCAAATGGTTGGCAGCTGGGCCAGACTTTTGAGCACTTTTCTACCTTAGTAGTGCCCAAAGCATCTTCTAGCACTGTGAAATCTTGCCAGTAGGGGCGAAGCTTCCAGGTTGGCTCAAGCTCGATTTCTTCATTTCCTGTGACTCAGGTATGTGTTGTCATCAACAACTGAGTCTTACCATCAGGTTCCAGAGTGTAACTATGAGTGAACACAGTAGCGTGTAATGTTTAAGAGGGTCTATGTATCCCCACTGACCAAGAACTTGAAAAGGGCCAACCCATCTCCAGCTTTGGGCTTTTTATTTGATTGTCTGTGGTGACTGGGTGGGTTATATTCCCTGTTGGACCACTCCTTGGCATCTATCTACTGTAGAGGTACCTGTACATGGACGTTTGTTGCTGCTCTTTTCACGATACCTAAGAAATGGAAACAAGCTAAATGGTCCTCAATTGCTGAATGGATAATGAAAATGTGGTACATTTACACAATGGAGTTCCACCCAACTTTCTTGAATGTTATTTTTAATACTTCATACTTTGTTAAATGGCAACAAATTCATGATAAACTTAAATCCTAACAATTAAATGGTCTGTGGACAACCACACAGCAGCCACTTAAACTAAGATACATTGTATTTACGGATTTCCTTAAAAGTTTACTTTCCTGGTATCTTTTTCAGGTCAATATTTTCCAAATGTACCCAGCTCCCAGTTTCTGTCAATATATTTTTTTAACCTTTTTATTTTTGACATGAGATAGCTTATTATAACAAGAACACTTTAATTATCCTATTTTAATTATCATGCTTTGAATATTTATCCATGTACTTCTGTATGCTGAAGGTGGGTTCCCCCCATTATATTTTAAGCATCAACCATATTCATGTATCTTTCTTCAGTTGGTAGAATGTAAGATTGTTCTTTTTTGTTTTTTGTTTTTTTTACATTTTTGACTCTATGAAGAAAGATTGTTACAAACATGTAAGTATAAATCTCACTGTGGAAAATTGGGTGCATTTGCTCTGGGTAACTATCTGGGTATGACATTATATGGCCCCATTTTCAATATTTATTAACTTTGTATAATTGCCTTATAGTTTTCATAGCTGATTTCACATTTTATATTTCATTCAAAAAGTGAGAGTTCCAGTTATCTGATGTGTTTCATGTGCTTGTCCTTACAGTTACCTGTCTTTACAGTTTAGACATGGTATTGGCATGTAATGATCAATTACTGATATATTAATGTCCTTCCCCTAGTGATATATGATACTGAACATTGGTCTCACATGTTTATTAGCATTTGCATGTTTTCTTTGATGAAATGTCCTCCAAATATTTGGATATTCAAAAAACAGTTTTTATGCTGTATAAGGGAAAAGCTAAAATGAATATTTTGATAATTTTAAGAAAAATTTAATATTTTACAATATACAATTTGTGTTTTGAAATATTTATTTGTTAATTTAGTGCCACATTTTAAAAACATTATCCATTCAAAAATTTCCATGAAGACAGCACAGAACTATATTTTTAAGGGATCCCAAGTATCAGGAAAATGTACTCATTGAAATGAAGATTGATTACTAATATTTAATTAGTCTTATTAATTTTCATATTTTTATGCTAAGTGAGTCTCATTCTGTAGCCCAGGCTGACATGCAACTCTTTGTGTAATGTAGGCAGGCCTGGAAAATGAAGGATTCCTCCTGCCTCAGCCTTGTAATCCCAGGAACTGGGATTACAGTTATGAGTCACCAGGCCTAGCCAGAGATCATCCAAGATAGCTAAAACCTAGAGAGACAAAACCAGTATCTCTCTCATATGAAGGTCTTAGTTCCATGTGTTTTGTTTTCTGTGTTTAACTTACACACAAGTAAAAGCCAGGAAACTAGAAAGGGGTCTTTTGGGGGACTTATTGAGGCAGCGAATTACTCAATTATAGGCAAAATGAAAGTGGTGAGGTGGAATACTGGGAGCAGAAATAAACTGGGAAAGGAAGGGGAGGGCAAACACAAAAGAGTCTGAAAAAACATAGGAATTCTATGATGTCACATCCCCACTTTAAAAAGTATGTAGAAGAATGATATCACACATGAGAAATGAAAAAGAGGGTGGAAAACTAAGGGTTCAAGGGCTAAACTGGGAGGGGTCCGAGGAATGGTGGAGCTGTCAATGCAACCCTTCCCTCCCAATTAGTAAATCATGTGAACGAAATCTAACACAGAGTGTTGGTTTTATTATTGACAAATATTACTTTAGGACTTTAGAATAGGAATCATGAAAAGTCATGTGGTCCAAGTAAATGCCAAAAAGGAACAAAGGAAACAAACAGAAACCCACATAAATATTTAATGCTCAGTGCAGAATCTTTAAGTTCTTTCACTTTTGGTAATGATTACATATGTAGTATTATAATGGGGAAACCATAAAAAAATAATTTAGCAGTAACGAAAGAACAAAGAATGACTTTTGAAATTACTTTATGTGTGTGTGTGTTTATTGCTTGTATATAAGCGCACCCATGTTGTGCAGTGCCTATGGAGGTCAGTAGAAGGCACTGGACCTCCTGGAACTGGGTTTATGGATAGTTGTTAGCCACCATGGGGGTGCTGGGAACCAAACTCAGGTCCTCTACAAGGGAAGATCTTAACTGCTGAGCCCTCTCTCTAGTTACAGAACAGCTATTTTTAACTGTATAACATTATGCAATATATATTATATTATATTATACTATATTATATTATATTTTATATATGCCATACACTTATCCATATCCATTAAGTTAAGGTTGCATTGCACTATGTAAAAATTAATATTATTGACATTTTCAGAATTACTACTTGTGGTTTTATAGATTTAATAAAACTGTATGTGTGAAAATAGGACATTGCTGTTTTCTTTCCTTTTGATCCAAAATTAGATGATTTCTTCCCTCTTGTGTCAGTTTACATCATTACATTTTATAGTCTTTTAGTCTTAACACTTTCAAAAAAACTTATACATCCAGACTACATATATGGAAAGAACCTGAAATACAGAAAACGCTTTACATAATTCTCAATTATTTTGTCATTTTTATTTTACGATGAGTGCTCCAAATACACATGATAAACAATGTCATCAAGTTTTGAAAAAAAAATCCTATCTCCTTAAGATCAATATAGATAAATTGATACAAACCATGTTTAGCTGAATTCAAATTTCTAGGAAAATTATGCAGCTTTATTGATAACATCATCCTTAGATAAATCAGCTAGGATATATGATCCAAACTACAACACATATGAACAGAGCTCATTTTTCACAAAATCACAGTGAAAAATGGTTATAAATGATAAAATCTAGATATTAAAACATTGTCACAATCGGGCTTATTGACAGTTGTGCTCATTCATTAAAGGAGGGCCAAGCAGTGTCACAAGACCCTCACTGGATTATCCAACCACTGTTCCCAGCCCACTGTATGTAATTTGACCCTAATCACACCTGGCTTCCTGGATTTGGGGAGGGCTAAAGAATACAATCTGCAGAAGGCTAGGAAGAGAAGGCATGACCCATTCTATGTACAGGCTATTCAGTGTGCATACACTCAGGTCATACATATACCTCAACAACCCCTCAGTTATCTAAGTAAGCGAGCTCAATAAACTCATTGGTTCCCCAGTAAAGCTTTAATGAAACATTGGCTTGACACTAGAACCTTAAAAGGGAATAAGCATTGCTTAGCATCCCAGGAAAAGAAGTTTCACAACAGATGGAAATTTTATTTGTAATGCTATTTTGTCTCATAATTACTTTAAAAAAAGAAAATGAGAATGTAAAAGGTGTTAAAAGGATATGGGAGTGGAGATATTTTCCAAAATAGAAAAAATGAGAAATCCTAAGCAAGTGATGAGGCTATCAGGTCTTCAGAGGGCTTCACCCCCTAAGGTAGTTAACTTTGAAAAGCTTAGGTTCATTACAAGTAATGAAGGTCAGTTTAGGTTTGTTATATGTAAAGGATGAGACAAAAATAATATCCACATAATCTTAAAATTTCTATGGTCATAGTTTAGTCAACTATTTTAAGGAACAAAATATAAATCTAGCCAATGTTTATCTGAGAATATTTGATTCTTTATCTAAGCCTTATCTACACAGAACATGATAATTAAAACTATCAGACTGGTGGAACTAACCTTATTGGATTTTTAACAGCCATACTTTGAGGCCTATACTAATGTGGTCAGAGGGACTTAAAGGAGTTTTTGCCCTTTACCCTCCAAAATTGACCAAGTTCCAGAGGATTATGAAACAACTCTCAAAATGTTCTGTAAAGGTGGTGAGTCACCTGCCATTTTGTTTAGGGAGGATATGGAGACCCCACTAGATGGACCTGAACCAGTGTCCAATCTACAAAGAGGAGGGTCAACTTAGAGGAAATATTTCATTCATGCTTCCAAGTGAAGCCAGACATTGTTGAGCAGGACCTTTGACTTAACTTCACATAGATAGAACTGGTAAAAGAACAGAGCCAGGAGCTCCTCCCAAGCCCACATGACCCCTGAGGAAGAGATCCTCAGATGACCTTAACCATAAAAATACATTGATTTATTTGAGCCAACTGTATGGTCTTAAACACCCAAAAGGAAAGTATTACCAAAGAGTAAAGTCATCAGTATAATTCTTTAAGAGTTCAAGGGATTACACTTCCCTGACATTAGGCTTAAATCTATATAAAAAGTTATTTAGATAATTATTTCTCATTGATGATTTTGTTCCTAAGCAGAAAGTGCTGCTGAGAAGTAAGACTTCAAATCTTGGTGTGCAATACTGTAGTGCCTACCTGTAGCTAAGGCAGATAATCCACTATTGTTCTGAAATGATGCCTAAATTTGTTTTCTCCCCTTATCTAGAAGCCTTTGAGAGGGAACTGACACTGATTCTAGATACTCTAACAGCTATCAAAGTGCCTGAAAACAAATTCTGAATCCATCACTCTCGAGTCTAGCCTTGGCAGACAAAAGAAAAATGAGGAGGAACCCAACAGAGGGATGCTTTTGAAGGGATGATTTTGGAAGGCCTTGTCAAGAAACTCCAATGGACTCTCATATGAACATTTGAAAATTGCCCTGTTCTGACTTTTTTCTAGTTCCCTGTCTAGAACTTGTGATGCTAATTACTCTTGCCTTTACTTCTCCTTCACATATCCTATTCACAATTCATGGACTTTCTTTCCCCTTAGAAATAAGAGTTAGGCAAGAGTCTTTTAGATAGACCCACTGAAGGGGTACTCCGATTGCCTCACCGTGTGCCCCTGGTTCAGCATGGAAGAAGGCAGAGTGGTCTGTGTCGCTATTCCCTATCGGCAATTTGGATAACCCCTTCAGAGGATGGCATGATAAGAAGAGGAGGTAGGATTTGGCTAGGAAGTTAGGGTAAAAAGGCCCCAAAGAAAAGTAGCCAGTTTCTGGGCTAAAAATCAGAATGTCCTTGGGCCTGTTAGCAACATACTCTGTTCCAAAGGCCAAAAAATGTCAAAAGTATTTGGGAGTTTGTTTCTAATCCTTAAAAGATTTTAGGGTTACCTCTTCAGAGAGGGGAATGTTAGAGTACCCAAAAGCCCCATAAAAATAATAAATGAAAAAAGAAAAAGAGAATAAAAAGAAAAAGTGATGGGGAGATGTGGAAAGTATTGGAGGGGAGGGAATGGGAATGGATTTAATCAAAACACCTTATATGCATGTATGAAATTCTCAACATTTTTGTAAAACTTAAAAAATATAGATATAAAAGTGATTTAAAATATGGGGTCTGAATGCTTGACTGAAAAAGTGGTAAAATTGTAAGATTTTCTTCAAATACATGGTAACAAATCAGCTCAATTGTGAAAACAGATGCTCCACGGAAAGTCACTGAACTTTGGTTTCATGGGATTAGAAGAAATAAAACTGGAGTTCCCACAAGGACCAGTACTGAGTGTCCCACTTATCTGTCTTCTTTCCCAAACGTATATTTCACAGTCCATGAGTTGGCCTTTTTCCATTTAGAATACATTAATATTTTTTCACATTCTTTCTACTTGCAATGCCACTGTAAGATTGTTCACTGAAGTTTTCTTTCTTTAAAAACCAAGGCTGTTACTCCTATCACTCCCTGAATCTCAAGCTTACATATGACTATGGAACTCTGTTAAGGTGTTAGTTGTTATACTGAGAAAGTTTCCTTGAAAACCTGGAATTAGTCTGCACATGTGAGTCCTTCAATACAAAATGAGCTGGTGAAGGTGTAAGCCGTTTCCTCCACTTCTAGTTGTGCTGGGTGTCATACTTGATAGACTACAGAGAATGTTTGCATAACCCAAGCATGACATAGGGAAACACAGATAAATCCTTGTTGGGAAACAAACTCAATAAAGAACCCAGAGAGGCCTATAGGAAAGTAATTTGATATGTACAAATCTTTATAACCACAGTGAGCATTGTTGTCTAATGCCAATATGTCACTCATCAACCTTTATTACTGTTTGGTTGGTGTTTGGTTTTTGAAGATTAAAATTAAAACCTTCCTCTGATGAAAGTTATATACAGAAGATAGGAAAAATGTCCTTGCTGGTCTCCATTCTTCCTGGCTTTATGCAGACTGTTCATTTTCCATAAAATTTTATAGTTCATGTAAGGAGATTTACTTTTATCTTGAATTTCTTCTGCTATGCTTCTCAATGTGCTTTGAGATTAGTGTCATGGATGACATTTGGAAATTACTTTAGTACAGTCCACAGCACATTTGCATACTGTATCTAGAGGCAGGAAACATCCATGCATGGCTAATCACATATGTCATGCTGATTTTATTAATTTTGATTTCAGATGGTGTTCTTATTTTCTGAGAAAAGAAAATGAAATAAATTACATTAGTAAGGTTCAACATGGTAAGATTGCCACTCTCAACTGTACCCCAGAATTCTGACCCTCAAACATTTCAAATATATTTACTTTAAATTTTGAGACCAAGAAATCCCTACAACTATATTCATCATATCAACAACTTCACCTCAAAGACCTCCCATTGTCTATACATCCATGTTTGGCATACATACAAACCTGTTTTTCATTTAGCAATTCCATTTGCTCACAGGTATGCTTTGGTATAATGAGATTAGTCTTCCATCTCTGACTAGTTTCTTTGTACTTAGCTTCCTTTGGCTTCTGGTCTCAGTTCCCTTTCCTTCATTGTCATGATTTTACCAAAAGTTCATCAATGATCATAATTAAAATATTATTTTCTATTTTCAGTTATAATTTTTATCATATTCAAGATGGCTACATGTGTGGTATCATAATAAATGAAAAAGGAAGAATTAACATAAAATGAAATTTTCATAGACACTGAGTATTCTTTAAGCCCATTCAAAAATAAAAGAAGTTTAAAATGAGTATTTTCATATAAAACATTTAAAATCAACTGTTATGAAAATAAATTGCGTGGCTCACACAAGGGGAGAATCCAGAAATTAAGAGGGTAAAATAACAGCCATGTTTTATTGCTGAGCAGTAATCACAGCTGTTTCCCATTCTTTCTGTGTCCTGCCACAGATCAATACTAGCTAGAATTGATTTTATGACACACAAGATATTACATATGTAGCAGAGCATTTTGTTGATCATTTCACATGATAAAGAATCTGATTATGTATGTTACATAAAAATAGAAAGCAGAAGGATAAAGAAAAGGGAAATACACATAGATTTATGTGATACAGGATGTTCATTTCTCATTTGGTTAGTGAAGAGTTGCTCTTGGCCGAATGTGGAGGACACATTTGCCATCTGAACTACTGATCATTGAATAGTATGGATTACACTGGATTATTTTCATGAAATGTATCTTTAAAGGAAACCCATTTAGGGGTTAGTATAGAATTATATCATTGAATATCCATTTGATTGACCATATACATTTTAAAGGAGAAATTTGATTAAATACAATTTGATTTTATCTGGTTTTTCTTTGGATTTTAGCTCTTTAAACATATTTTAAACTGTATTGTTGCATATACTGATTGCATATGTTACTTTGAAATTTTTATTTCACTCAAAGTTAATGGAAAATTTCCTTTTAAAAGATTTATTTTTATTTGTAGTTGTGTGTGTGTGTGTGTGTGTGTGTATGTGTGTGTGTGTGTGTGTGTGTGTGTGTGTGTGTGTGAGTGAGTGTGTACCTGCCTGCAGAGGCCAGAAGTATAACATTTCCTTAGAGATAGAGTTATAGGCAGCTGTTAGCTGCCAGGTAAGTGTTCTAGGAATTGAACTTAGGTTCTCAACTTCTTAGCCATCTTTATTTCTTCTTTCGAGAACTCTCTGTTCATCTCCTTAGCCCATCTTTTAACTGGTCTACTTCCTTTCCTGATTCTTTGTTTTTGAATTTGTTATACAGTCTGGATGTTAAACCTCTGTCAGATGTGTTGCTGGTGGAGATTTTGTCTCACTCTGTGGGTTTTCTCTTCACTTCCTTTGTTGCTCCTTTTGATGTACAGAAGATTTTGAGTTTAATGACGTTCCATTTGTTGATTCTTGACCTTGTTTCCTGAGCAATTGATGTCCACTTCAGAAAATCCTTTCCTACACCTATATCATGTACTTTATTGCTAATATATTCTTCTAACAGTTTTAGAGTTTCAGGCTTCACATTGAATTCTGTGATCCACTTGGAGTTGACTTTTGTGCAAGGTGAAAGATAGGGGCTTAGTTTGATTCTTCAACAGGTGGAGATCCAGTTTTGCCAGCACCATTTGCTGAACATGCTATCTTTCCTCCCAAAGGTGTTCTTGGCCCCAGTGTCAAATATGAGGTGGGTAAAAATACATGTACTCATTTTTGGGTCTTCAATTTAGTTCCATTGATCTATGTGTCTATTTTTGTGCCAGTACCAGTTTTTTTTTATGACTATAACACTGTAATACTGTTTCAAGTCTGGTATAGTAATCCCCCCAGCATTGTTCTTAGTGCTCTGGGTTGCTTTGGCTATCTGATGTCTTTTCTGTTTCCATATAACTCTTAGGATTTTTTTTCCAACTCTGTGAAGAATGTCATGGGGATCTTGATTGGCATTGCATTGGATCTACAAATGGCTTTTAGTAAGATGGTCATTTTCACAATATTAATTCATCCAATCCATGAGCATGTGAAGTCCTTCCATCTTCTGATGTCTTCCTCTGAGGGGGCCTGAGGCCTGGGGGGAGGCAGGATGGGACACAGAGGAAACAGCCGGGGCATGATCAGACTTGTTTGGCGACTAGAGGAAACGGCCAGAGTGCGATCAGACTTCTTTGGCGCCTAGAGGAAATGGCCAGAACATAGCCAGACTTGTTTTGAAGAATCGCTAATTGGCTCCTGTCATTTCCGTGTATCTGGGCAACACATGATCACCTCATGAATGCTATGCTGTTCTATGAAGAAGAGAGTGCATGCTCAAGTTCACCTTTAATATGATTGGACACTTGGTTGGGGAGGGTATTTTCCTTTGTGGTTTTTGCCTTCATAAGCCCTGTAATGCCTGTATTAAACAAGTTCCTGATTGACTGACTCCCTGTGGCATCTGATTGTCTCCCGGGGAGGCTGCGTGTAATGGGCTGACAGCTCATCTCCCTTTACCCAGCTCCTCGGACCTGTTATGGGAGCTGATCTCCAGGGCTAATTGGGTGAGTACTGATGGAAGTGAGACCCCAAGAGATGGGTAACACAATGAGTAAAATTGAGGACCAGGCGCTCATGGTGCTGAGGCATACGCTGAGATCCAGTGGTTTAGAACAGTCTGATTCCTCGTCAAAGAGGGTCTGCAAGGCTGCCCTGCATCTCGTTCCCTGGCTGCCCGCCAGCAATTTATTCCAGTGGGCTAACTGGGACTGGCTTGACCAACTGGCTCACAAGGCAGAGATCAATAGAGGGGAGGAACCACCCTTGGGGTTTTACCCCACAATCTCAGCCCTTAAGTCGTGTTTTCAACCCATTTCAACCCCTGGGCATACCAGCCTTTGCTGGATGCATAAGGGAAGACCAATGGGTCACGTTTGATGAGGAGAGAGCCCAACGATTGAAAGTGAAGCACATACTATGGAGAGATCTTTAAAGGGGGGGTGATGAGAATGGGGAAGATAAAGGGGGGATTCCAGGCAGTCGGGATGAGCATGAGGGAAAGGACCCTTGGGGGGGCACCTGATCTAGTCCATCAGAGCTCTCCGCTCCCATGGGACTGGTCAAGGCTTTCTCCATAAACATCGACCCTGGACCCCAGCGCCCAGCTACCTGGTACCCTTGGGCGGCTAAAGTTCTTAAAAAATTAAAGAAGATGGTGGCCGAGGATGGCCCCAAGTCCCCCTGGGTCGACACCCTTCTCCAGGGCTTGGTATATCAACCCTGTATGGCCAAAGACTGGATGGATCTAGCCAAGGCAGTCCTCCCCAGCACCTTGTTTATTAAATGGGTGGCACTATACCGAAAGGAATGTCAGGTCCAGGAGGAAAATAACCATGCCACCATCCCCCTGTCCTTATCACTTTCAGCATGCTGACAGGGACCATGGATGCCTTTGTTACCGGCACCCAGCAGGCAGCACTTCTGCCACCGTATATGGAACAGGTCAGGGCCCTTGGCCTCAAGGCCTGGTATAAGTTAGATATGGGCCCTATGAAGCCACCAATATCGGGGATCCATCAAAGCTCAAGGGAGCCATTACATGAGTTTGTAGATAGGGTGGAAAAGAGTCTAAGGAGAAAGTTTCCCCCGGGCCACTCAGAGAACAGTTCATAATAATGCTAGTATGGGACGGTATGAACGTCAACCATAAGGTCACCTTCATGGGGTTAAAGGACCATTCCACTAGCAGCTGGATCATGGCCTCAAAGGACATAGGGACCAAAACAAAGGTGACCAAAACTATGGCCACAGTCTCAAGACAAAGAGGCTCTAGCTACAGCCTTTAGAGAAGCCCTCACAGGCCTTGTGCTGCAGGGTAGGCGCCCCAGGGCTGAGGACCGGAGCTGTTTTGGATGCGGCCAGGCCAGGAACATAAGAGACAGCCCGCAAGGGAAAGCCCCTTTCAAGGTGAAGGGTGACAAGCCCAGGGCCGTGTGTCCATGCTGCCACAAGGGGTTTCATTGGAAAAAGGCCTGCCGGTCCAGGTATGATGTGGAGGGAAAACCTTTAAACTAGGTTTGGGGCAACCCCCAGCCCTGTCACCAAAAGGGGGAGGGCACACAGACCCTGGAGGACCCACTCTCCATTGGACAGCCTCTATCATTCCGGTGCTCTGCTCTACGATAGACATCTTGATAGATGGGCAGAGGTTCTGGGGCATTACTGACACCAGTGCAGATAGGACCATCGTGAGGAAGAAAGAAGTCCCCATAAGGTGGCCCCTTGAGCCTGGCCCACAGTGATGGGTGTCGGGGGCACCATGCCATCATGGGAGTTTAAGAATTGGCTTTGCTGGCAGGACCCATATCATAATAAGGGGGAGATCAGACCTTTGGTGGCTGAGGGGCTTTCCTACAACCTCTTCGGGAGAGACCTCCTGGGGGGGGGCAGATGTTTTTGTGACCATGGACAATAGGGAGTTTATCAAGGGGCTCCTCGATGATTAGGAGATGAACAGGTTTAGACACCCCCTTGACTGCCTTTAAACTACAGGGGGGAGGAGTCCGAGTCTCTCCGGGTCCACCCCCAATCCTAGAGGCTGCTGTTCCTCAAGTTCCTGCTATCCAATGGTCCCCAGGGTGCCTGGTTTGGATGGAACACTGGCCCTTGCCTGAGACAAATCTCCAGGCTTTGAGGCATATTATACAGGAACAACTTATGCTGGAGCATATCCTCCCCTCCGTGAGCCCTTGGAAAACGCCTGTTTTTGTCATAAAACGTCATCTGGCCAATGGAGGATGCTACAGGACCTCTGCAAGGTCAACGCCAGAATGACCCTGGAAGGAATCCACTTGAGGGGACTGCCCTGGATACCCGCTATCCCCTCAGATCTATTTCTCATAGTTATAGATATCAAAGGCTGCTTTTTCTCTATACCCATGCAACACAAAGATTGCAAGAAGTTCTCCTTCTCTGTGCCTTCCATCAACTTTAGCACACCTGATGAAAAGTACGAATGGACAGTCTTGCCCCAAGGCATGGCCAATAGCCCAGCTTTCTGCCAGAGCTTCGTGAGGGCCCTCTTGAGCCCAACAGAGTTTTTGTCACATGCTACTGTATATGTCTACGTGGATGATATAATTTTGGGGGCACGAAATCTCTCCCAATTGCAGGAATTATATGAGGTCACCCAAAAATGCCTCCAGGCGGGAGGGCTTCAAGTGTCTTCAGATAAAATACAGATTATCACCCCCTTTATGATTCTGGGGACTACACTGTTCATGGAGGGGATGAGTCCCTTAAAGACACAACTGGCTATTAAACCTAATATAACCCTGATAGAACTTCAAAAACTATTGGGGGAGATTAATTGGCTATGGTCCTGGATGCCTGTGTCTACTGAGACACTGGAGCCCCTGTTCCAAATGTTAGTAGGTAAACAGCTATGAGAACTAACCCATCTGAACCTGCAACACCTAATCACTTTACAGGGGGTCCAGGAGGCCCTGGACCAAGCTCAACTGGACTGGTACATTCCTGGAACGGACTTCAAACAATGGGTTCTCCCCGGCAAGGCCCTGATGATGTCCGTCCTCACACAAGGGGGGAGGCCCCTCCAATAAGTGCACACCTTCCTAGTGGGCACTCTACGGGTGTATATACCCACAAAGCAGTTGGCTGACCTAATTGAGAAAGAACAGGATATAGCCCTGAGACGTTATGGCATTTACCCCCACAAGATTATTATCCCTTATCAGCTAAAGGAATTTGAATGGCTCTGCAGAAAAAACAGCCAAATGGCCATAGCCTTGGAGGGATTTCTGGGAAAGCTGGACTGTCATTATGATCCTCACAAATGGGTAACTTCCTTTCGCACCCTTCACTGGGGGGCCCCCAGGGTTTTTGTTAAAAACCCTCTGATGGATGTGTATAATGTGTTTACTGATGGAGGAAAATTCGGAGCCGCTGTAGTAATTTACCTGGTGGTAGGAACAGAACCAAAAATATACATTCACACTTGCAAGGGCTCCTCTCAATTTAAAGAACTCGTGGCCATTGACCTAGCCTTGTCCAAAGTAGATGACCCCATGAACTTGTTCTCTGACAGCCTATATGTAGTCAACCTTCTCCCAGGATTATTAAATTCTCATATTCGGCTAGATGACAACCCTATTAGATCGTATTACCCCCCTAATGATCCAGGTTCGAACATTGTTAACAGAAAGAAGGGCCCCCATTTCCTTACAGCACCTTAGGGACCACCAAGGACTGCCTGGGTTCCTCTCCCAGGGAAATGCAGAGGTGGTCAAAATGGTTTCTACCCATATCCTATCAGCAGGCCTGGAAAAAGCTCAACAACTGCATAATCATACCCATGTAAATTGGCGGGGACTCCATAAGAAGTTCCCTCAAGTCCCTATGAAGGACCTAACAAATATTGTACATACCTGTAAGTCTTGTCAACCCTTTCTACAGATGCCACCCCTCCAACAACCAGGGGTAAACCCTAGGGGGCTGAAGCCTAACCCTCTTTGGCAGACAGATGTCACACATTAGGCTCCTTTTGGAAAACTTAAGTATGTTTCCATGTCTATTGACACATTCTCACATGCCTGTTGGGCTACCACCCATACAGAAGAAAAGTCTAAACATGCTCAGCCTCACTTCCTCCAGTGCTTTGCTATGCTGGGATTACCTCAAAGGATTAAAACTGACAATGGACCATGCTTCATGAGTAAAAGCTTACAGAACTTCTTCTCTTTATGGGGAATCCACCATAACACGGGGATCCCCTATAACCCCCCGGACCAAGCTATTGTAGAACCTAACCATCCAGACCTAAAGACCCAATTACAAAAACAAAAAGGGGAAGTAAGCCCCACCAACAGCTAGGTTAGGCCTTATTTACCATTAATATTCTTAATTTTCAAAATGGTCAATTGGAATCTCAACTCGAAAAACATTGGGGGTATCAGGAGCGAAGACCAGGAGTATGGGACAGATGGAAGGATCGAGTAATGGGACAATGGTGAGGACCTAACTCACTCCTTACTATGGGGCAGGGGGGTTGGATGCACCTTTCCCATGGATGAACCCCAACCCATCTGGGTACCTGCAAAGAATCTAAAGATGCAGGAATAACCCTGTCCCAAAGGTAACGGCCCTTTGAGAAGGATTTCTATGTCTTACAGGATGGAGTATTTTGGATGGATGGCTTTCATTGATGTGCTCTCCACTGCTGCCCTGGCCATCATCATCTTTATCGTTACCATCATTATTCAAGATCTGATCAACAGATCGCTGACCAAAATCTGTCAATATTGGTATTCCTTCTCCTGCTAGCCATCTGTCAGATAAAAGCTGAGGATCTCTGGGCCTTGGTCCCTTTCCCTCCTATACTCTTGCCGTTCTCTTAAGTGAAGAGCTGGCAATTACCAAAGGCATGGCTCTCCTAGCTTGTGACCCTCGCTTTAGGTCACTTTGTCTCACCCCTTCTATATTGCTGACCAATTAGATTATTGCTCTAAATTATACCCAAGACCCAGTCCTATCGATGGACTCCTCCTTTTTTGTAAGGTATGGGAGCATATTAAGGGGTTCTTGGATGGGCAACTTCAATGCCTGAGGACAGGCAACGTAAGACAGGGAGGCCATAGCAGTGGAAGGGGATGGGGATGGTGTGCCCCGTCCCCAGGGGCTATCCTTAAGGAACCTCACTTTTAAAACAAAGTAGGGGGAGAGATGTGGGGACCTGAGGCCAGGGGCGAGGCAGGATGGTGCCTGAAGGAAATGGCTGGGGCGTGATCAGACTTGTTTGCCGCCTAGAAGAAACACCTGGAACATGGCCAGACTTGTTTTGAAGAATCGCTAATTGGCTCCTGTCTTTTCCATGCATATTGGCAGCACGTGATCACCCCGGGAACGCTATGCTATGCTATGGAGAGGAGACTGCATGCTCAAGTTCACCTTCAATATGATTGGACACTTATTTGGAGAGGGGATTTTTCTTTGTGGATTTTGCCTTCATAAGCCCTGTAATGCCTGTAATAAACGAGTTCCTGATTGACTGGCTCCCTGTCGAGTTTGATTGTCTCCCGGGGAGGCTGCGAGTAATGGGTGGACAGCTCATCTCCCTTTCCCTGGCTCCTGTATCGGGGCAGGATCTCCGACATTCCTCAATCTCTTTCTTTACAGATTTAAAAATTTCATTTTAGACGTCTTTAATGTCTTGAATGTCAGGTTTATTATAAGATATATTATTTTTTTGCAGCTATTTTGATAGGAAGTGTTTCCATGCACTCTTTCTCTGATTGCTTGTTATTGTTATATAGAAAGTTCAAGGCTTTTGTAGATTAATTTTGTAATCTGCCACTTTACTGAAAGTGTTAATAATTTCCAGGAGTTTTCTGGTGGAATTTTTGTCATCTCTTAGATATAATATCATATAATCTGCAAAAAGGGATAATTTGATTTCTTCTTTGCCAATTATGACTCCTTTAATTTGCTCCTATTGTCTTATTGCTCTTGCAAGATTTGCAAGCACTATGTTAAAGAGAAGTGGAGATAGTGGACAGCCTTGTCTGGTGCCTGATTTCAATGGGACTGCTTCCAGTTTTTCTCCATTTAGTATGATGCTGGCTCTGGGTTTGTTGTATATGGCTTTAATTGTGTTGGGGTATGTTCCTGCCAGTCCAACTCCCTCTAGAACTTCAACATAAATGTATGTTGAATTTTGTCAAAGGCCTTCTCTGCATCTATTGAGATGACCATAGATGGTCATAGGTAGTTCTTGTCTTTGAGTCCATTTATATGATTTATGATGTTTATTGACTTACGTATATTGAACCATCCCTGCATCTCTAGAATAAAGCCGACTTTTGGTATTAGATAGAAGCAACCTAAGTGTCCCTCAGCTGACAAGTGGATAATGGAAATGTGGTTCATTTATATGATGGAGTTTTACTCAGTAGTAAAGAAAGATGAAATCATGAAATTTGTAAGTAAATGGGTGAAACTAGAAACTTTTATACTAAGTGAAGTAACACAGACTCAGAAAACAACAACAACAAAAAACCCGCTGTATGTTCTCCCTCATATGTGGATCCTAGTACCAAATCCTTATAAGTGAGTATGTATCCAGACATAACTATAGGATCCAGGATAATAAAAAAGAACCAGGGAAGTAAAGGAAAAGAAAGAATCTGAATGAGAAGAACAGTAGGAAAAAGATATTAATAAGGGAGATATGGGAAAAAATGAGGATATTTTAAGGCAAGGAGGGAGGGTTATACAAGGAACCTTGGTGATAAAGGGAAAGAAGCAGCTCAAGAGAGGCGGGACCATTTGAGAAGGGTATTATTAAGGGAGAAATGGGAAAATGGAGGCACTTTAAATGAAATCATGGTGTAAGGGAGAGAGAGAAATAATGTGTAGCTAATTTAAAAAAAAACAGAGGGAACCATATTAATTGAATGACCTACTGACAAATTATACATGCAACTAGCTCAAGGGATATAATACATGTCTAGGCAAGGTTTATCTGAGAATGTTTGGTCTCTGCCTAAGCTTTATCTACATAGCACATGATAATTAAAAGTAGAAGACTGGTGGAACTAACCTTCTTGGATGTTTAACAGCCATATTTTGAGGCCTATATAATTTGGTCAGGGGGACATAAAGGACAGTTTTTGTTCCTTGCCCCTCTAGGTCGAATAAGTTCCAGGGGACTATGAGCATCTCTCAAAATGTCTTGTAACTGTGGTGAGTCACTTGTTCTGCTGAGCCATGGAGACCCCACCAAATGGACTTGAACCAGTGTCCAGTCTACAAAGAGGAGGGTCAACACAGAGGAAGCATTTCCTCCATGCTTCCAAGTGAAGCCAGCCACAGTCAAGCAGGACCTTTGACTTTTCTTCTCATAGATGAAACTGGTAAAAGAAGGCTGCCAGGGTCTCCTCCCAAGCCCACGTGACCCCTGAAGAACAGCTGCTCAAATTTCCTTAAGTGTAAAATAAGCTTGTTTATCCATGCCAACTGTATGGTCTTAAACACACAAAAGGAAATTATAACCAAAGATTAAAAGGATAAATATAATTCTTTGGGAGCCCATGAGTTATAGCTAAAGGCTACATAACAAGAAACAATGCCAGACAGGAGATACCTTCATTTGAGTTGTTGGCCATGGTGGCCCAAGAGATTCCCGGAAAGTAACCCAGCATAGAGCTGGGAAAATGAACAGCAGACTCCAATCTTATCTAAAGGAATATTGGCAACTGATTGCTTCTAGATAAGGAAGAGCAAATCTTCCTAAAACAAAGGACTCTAGATAGCATCTAATCAGCATTAGATTCAGCAGATGCACAAGCACTGGAGAATGGCCGGGGTCGCCAACAACACAGTGGACAGTAACAGGGATTACAGAGTGTATGGGCTCCAGTGGAGGGTAGGGAAACTATGGGAGATTGCCATTTGGGGTGTCAGTGTATAGATGAATAAGATTGTTTGGGATATTCTGTATGAAATACACATATACACAAATTTACAAATTAAAAAAATGAGTTATATTAGAAGAAGAACCATAAAAATTTGCTCCATGTTAATTACTAGAGGTGAAACACATTACCATTCAAATCTACCCGATGCTTTTATATCCATGCTCAGGTGAATCTCAGAAAGTAGCCAACTCTGACTAGTAATAATCAGATACATAGAGATTACAGATGCATGTGCAAATATCTAAGTCTTATTAGTAGCATTAAAAATGAGTTTTTCTGTATGAGCAGTATGTTTTAAAATGAAATGGAGATCTTTTTTAAAGGTGAAAACCTCATTCACTTTTATGTCTCATAGTGTTTATACTGAGTTCACTATTGTATAACTGTATTATTTCAACTGTGAACCTAAAAATGTATAGCTAATACTGAAAGAGATGCATCTTTGCTCTGGAAATTTTTATTAAATATGGTTATGCTGTAATGAAATATTTATTCTAATCATGTGGTAAGTAAATAAATAAATACAAGAATATGAACTAGATAACTAATTGTCATGTGAAGGTGACAACATAGAGGAGGCATTAAGAAAATCATGCACAAGAAAAATGTTTGTAAGCAAATATGAAAAATAGAACTTTAACTGCATAGACATGAGAATACATGTCATAGACATGAAAATACAGATCACAGACATGAGGATATATGAGGATGCATAGACATGAGGATTTCATGTTAACTACATAGACAAGAGGATACATTTATTTTCATGTTGAATAGTCAAAATATGAAAATTAAAAAGGGATAATGATGTACCTGATAATGAATAAAAAAACTAAAGAAGGTCTTCGGTGATTGCATTAAGAATAAGCAGTAACTTTCTTGTAACAGAACATCATTGGTTCACATACCATTGAGTGTCCTAGAAAAGACAAGACCAAAATCGTGGAAAGAAGAAAATTTAGTTTGTTTAAAAGAAGTTGTTAGAGAACACTAATGGGACAATATGGGAGGTGTTGGAGGGGAGGGAGTGGCCATGGATTTGATCAAACCATCTTATATGCATGTGAGAAATTCTCAGTAAATATTTTTTTCAAAAAGTTAAATAAAAGTATTTGTTCCACCAAATTGAGGATATAGCTCTCAGAAATATTGTAAGATTGAATATTCTTTCCTTTATAGCAAGTGTAGAAAAGATAGTAAGAAGAAATTTCAGTCATCTAAATTTAATTATTTAAGTAATTTAGAATCATATTATTTGTCTTCAGTCATTTTACAAATTAGATTTCTCATTTTAGGAAACATTCTTTTCTGAAACTCTGATGAACATAATTTATTTTCAGAATATCACTTTGCTTACTTAAAAAGACATGTCAATTTCAAAAGGTAAGAGCTACTAAAGCAAATGGTCAACATACTACTTACTAAAATTAGAAAATACTAGAGATTTTTCGTTAATTTTGAACAATTAACACTTTTGTATTTTCATTTCTTTGTGAACCACATTTCAGTCTTGAAAATTTTAAACCAGGGGCTGGAGAGATGGCTCAGCAGCTAAGAGAACTTGCTGTTTTTGCAGAGAACCCAGATCTGATTTGCATCACTCACATGGCAGCTAACAACCATTCATAACTCCAGTTCCAGAGGAGTACAATGCCCTCTTCTGGCCTCTCCTTGCATGGAAAACATAGGTACACTTATGTACATGCAGGCAATAAACTTTTACACAAAAAAGTAATAAACAAAATACTTAAAATTTAAACCATTAAGAATGGTCTATAAGAACTATACACAGTTGAATTAAATTATTCAAATACAACAGAGACATTACGAAAAATAAACAGACACCAAGTAGTATCCACAAAATTAAGAATATTACCAAGGAGGTTTAAAATACATATGCAACCACACTACAATGCCTAAAAATAAAATTCTTTCTTCTTAATATGCAAGCTGTTTGTGAAAAAAATATATGCATGTTCTATTGGGGAATCACAGTTTTTCTTCTGGAATGCTTACTTGTGCTAGAAATTTTGTTGGTTCTCCTTTTATTTTTACATGCCCTTGAAAATTTCTTTTATGTTTTCTTTTTCCTCAAATTATTTCCCCAGGGAAGCAGAGGTGGTTATACTACATGTATCATTAAATATTGACTTCTATAATGCCAATGACACTCATTTAGAGAATACAATGTGAGTTTCAAGAGCATTAGCTATTAGGAATCAATGGATCAAATGTGTGCTCTTAAGTGGAATCATAAAATTTTTAAATTTATCAATGAAAATAACTTGTCTTCTCAATAAAATAAGTAACATTGAAGAGTGACCATAAACAAATTTAAACACAATAGAAAACTCATAAAACAAGGCAGCATTCCAACTCGACTTACAAGAAATCATGCAGCATATTGTTTAAATTCCACTGTGGCAAATTCAGAGAATTGGTTTTGTGCAAATGTCTTCAAGGCATCCTTGGCAGTGTTCTTTCTTTTCCGAAAGTGATAAAAACTGTGTGGAAGTTCTGGACTAAGCTATAAAACTGTGACTAGCAGTGCACAGTCAAGAAACACCCCAAAGATTTACTCCCACACTGTAAGGAAATAGATTAGCTATGTCTACTCTGACTTATGTTAGAGTGCACAACCAATGTGGTAGCAGAGGCCATGAAAAGTATCTTCATTTATAAAATCTGCATTCAATGTTTGAGGGCAATCTAATAATAACAATAGTGTGCTAAACTTTTCAGCCTTAGCATTACAGAGAGTTATACATCTACATAATTTGCACATTTATCACAGAAATTTGCTTTCTAAGAAATAATGATAAGGATATAGGTAGAGGATGAGAGCTTTCAAACTGCAGTTACAGCCAAACTATACAAACGACAGTGGCAGTGCATATTTAAGTCAGCTGTTACAATGTCTTCAGTTAAATTCTGTGTTTGTTCTCCAGCACCACCTTTGCTTCCTGATTTCAGGTCACCCAATTTTAAGCTATAAATTTAATGTTCAGCACATAATGCTGAACACTATTTGCTAATAAATCTGAGCATAGTCTTTTCCAATAAAGGTTCCAAAATTGAATACACAGTAATGTCCTTTTTTTAACCAAGATTTGTTTTTTCATTTTTTTTTACAATTTTTGAGGTTTAATACATGAGTGCTGTATTTACATCATGTTTAACCCTCACTCTCCCTTCTCTGTTCCCATACCTCTCCCACCCTCATATCAATTTTGTGCCTTGTTCTTTATTAATTACTGTTACATATATGTGTGTGTGCATGTGTGTGTGTGTGTGACTGTGTGTGTATACATACATATAAGTTTGAGTCTATTTAGTGGTGTTTGTGTGTGCATGCCTTTAGGGTTGAACATTTGAGATGGGATAACCTACCAGGTAACCTGTCCCTGGAGAAAACTAATACTCCTCCCGTAAATAGATATTGATTATCTATAACTCCATCTAGAAGTGGGGATTTGTAAAAATTCTCTATCCACATTGGCATGCCAGCTGTTATTGTCATTATGTAGGTCTTGTTTAGGCTACCATATTGTTGAAATTTCACGTATGCAGCTTTCCTATCATGTGTAGAAGAAACTAGCAGCAAACATACTGGTCTTCTGGCTCTTTATATCTTTTTGCTTCCCTTTCCAAGATGTTTCCTGAGCATTAGTTGTAGGGGCGACAAAGTAGATATATCAATTAGGGATAGGCAGCCCAAGGCCGCTTAGTGTCTGCATTTTGATAAGTTGTGCAACTGTGTATTAATCTCCATTTGTTGCAAAACGAAGCTTCTTTTACAAGTGGTAAGAGCTACATTTCTCTGTGACTATAAGGATATACATTTAGAATATGGAATGAAATTATTTTGGTGCAGGAATTTGTCAGTAGTAGATTCTCCTCCAGGCTCCATAACCTTTCTAGCCATAGGTGTGTGGCTAAGGTTGCAGTCCCAGGCATTAATTCTTTTCTGTTGAGTGGGAAATTTCTAATTTATGGATTTCAATACATTATAATATTTTTAATTTCAGGTGAATTTAAAAATATTTGAAAGTAGAAGCAGCCACAAGTTGAGAAACTTACATAAAACACAAGATTGTTATGCATTATTTTTGGTCTCTTCAATTAATTCCAGAACTGGTCTAAACTTTAGAATTTCTGTATTGTCAAACTAGAACTCTGAAGTAAAGACAATAAGCAACAGGCAGCTTCAACCTTCAGTTGAACTGAACTTAACTTCAGTGTGTTTAATTCTATCTATAGGTGTTATTCTAATAAGAGTAATCAGAATCTCCACCTGATTTATACAAATGGGTTGTGAAAAATTATAAGATATGACATGTGTTTATGCAGTTCTTTTGTACACAAAGTGATAATAGAACACAGAAGTAGATAATCAGGAAGGACTGATGCTATTTGGGTTATATTTTGCATTTTAAATTTTTGATTCATTTGTTTTCATTTTATGTGTACAAGTGTTTTGCCTGAATGTATGTAGATGCACCACATGATTGCAATGCTCATGGGGGCAAGAAGAGGGCATAGGATCCCCTACAACAAGAATTACAGATCCTTGTTAGCCATAATGTGGGTGCTGGAAACCAAACTGGGATCTCTGCAAGAGCAGCCAGTGCTCTTAACCATTGAGCTATTTCTCCAGTCTCATTTTCACTATTTTGAAAGAAGCAAACTTGAAATTTCATAGTGAAGAGCCAAAGGATTAAGTTGCAAGATAAGAAATCAGTAACTTTCCTAAATTATGTTATTATTGTTTGTGAAATGTTTAACCCAAGGTTCCAAGCATTGATGTGGGACTGATATAAGCAATCATCTTCAGCCTTTTTCTGGCTCTGGAGAATAAGTGAATTCATTCATGTGCAGTCATTCATAGCTAAGGAAAACATGCAAGATGCCCCCATTCATCTTCACATACCAGCTACCACTACTTGTGAGTCAGCTTCAAGACTGTGAATTTCATTTATACCAGCCCACTACTTGTGAGTCAGCTTCAAAACTGTGAATTTCATTTATTTTCTGTATTACTGAATTCTTGATTGTTACCTAGGAAATGATTTGCCCCTGTTGATGTTAACTTTCACATCCAAGATTATCCTTTGCTTTGGGTCCCACCCAAAATTACTTGACTCATTCATTGAAATTTATTTGAATATGCCATGCATTTCATCAAGAGCTTCTGTCCTCCAAGTGAATAATGAACATTAACATTCTTCTTTCAGAAATCTTGTCTCTAGTGATATGTGCTGTAAAGATAGAAGAAAATGAAAGATATTTTATGTTAGGTCAGATGGTATCAAATGCTGTGAAATGGAATGTATTCACAAAAGAGACAGGAAGTATGGTGGGTGATTCATTTTACATGCAGTGATCATGAAAAACATGTTCATCTGAGATGACATTTGAACAAAGACCTGAATGAAGGAAGTGATATCATACCTCACACAGAGCCAGGAGGAGTAGAGGAACAATGGGCATCTGCTGGTAGAGTTGAAGAAAAATCAGAAGGTCAGAGGCATGGTCTGTAACAGGTAGACAAGAGGGAATTAAGTGAAATAAGTAAAGGAAAATGGCTTAAGAGAAACCCTGTGTAGGATTGCTTTCACACCTAGGCAGGGTCAGGATTCCTTTTCAGGTCCATGGTTGGGATTCCTGTTAGAGCTGGATCTTTTGCTTTTAGGCTTCTACAGTCTACCTCCCCTTCTCATACTCTGTTATTATTTCCCTGTATATTTTAAATCTTTCTAGATTAAATGAGTACTCTTCTTAGAAATTGGAGAGAATTTATATATATGAATTGAAATGAGAAAAATTATAAACACCTGATGAGCTCCCTACTAAACCCAAAAGGTAATTATCAGAACAAAACTAAGGACAGATGCATGTGTCCATCATTATAAATAGTCACATTATTATAAATAGTCACTGAAGAAATGAGCAGTGCAGAAGCAAGTCAAGACATTGATTTACTATGTACATGACTAGACATGGAATCCAGTCTGAGAATGGGGTTTAGAGCAGACAGGAAGCTTCTGAACTATTGAGTAAAGCAGGAAATGATGGCGGAATTGAAGTTGTAATTATGTGTGAAGAATTTCTACTGAATCATATTTCTCTTGAATTTTAGGAAATAGGTTACATGACTCCTGTAATTTTGCTAGATAAACTAAAGAGCATAAATCACCTTTTAAAAACCTCTGTCATAACCATAACCGTCATGAAAATGTGCATGGAATGGTCAACTCATTAGATATTTTTTTTAAAGGCTGTTTAGCCAGGCATGGTGGCACGCTCCTTTAATCCCAACACTTGGGAGGCAGAGGCAGGTGGATCTCTGTGAGTTTGAGGCCAGCCTGGTCTACATAGCAAGTTCCAGGTCAGCTGGGACTACAGGAAGACCCTGTCTCAAAAAGACCAAAAAAATAAAAGGCTGTTTAATATCTATAACATTTGAAAAATGTAATTAGAAAATGTGAGATATTAGAAGTTGAACATAGCACTACCATTATTATGTCTATGGAATAATTAAGATTAGAATATAGCTAATTTAACATGGAAGAGAATATTAGTAATGAAAGACAAGGGTAATAATATGACAGATAAAGACATCTACATCAAAATCATCTGTATTTTTTTCTGATTTGTTGAATTAGTAATATTGATAGTCATATTCATAAAATTTCCTATATTTTTCTTAATTTGTTCCATTTCTATAGCAAAGTATAGATCAAGAACACTACCTATGAATATTGCTTTCAAAGGTCACCTTCATTGTCTATGATTTAAACACGTAATAGAAAATTCTCTTTAGTTCTCCTAGGAAGTTAGAATACTACCATTTATTGACCTATTTTTTGGTGCATGTATGTGGATAATCTTTTCTTAAGAATATTCTTTAAAGAAAGGGATGTCATATAAGTATACATATATAAGTGCACACACACGCACACACACACACACACACACACACACACACACACA
>NW_008360303.1:3962833-4028769 GCF_000622305.1 Nannospalax galili
GAATTAGTAATATTGATAGTCATATTCATAAAATTTCCTATATTTTTCTTAATTTGTTCCATTTCTATAGCAAAGTATAGATCAAGAACACTACCTATGAATATTGCTTTCAAAGGTCACCTTCATTGTCTATGATTTAAACACGTAATAGAAAATTCTCTTTAGTTCTCCTAGGAAGTTAGAATACTACCATTTATTGACCTATTTTTTGGTGCATGTATGTGGATAATCTTTTCTTAAGAATATTCTTTAAAGAAAGGGATGTCATATAAGTATACATATATAAGTGCACACACACGCACACACACACACACACACACACACACACACACACACACACATGGTGTAGGTATCATTTTACCTCTCCTCACATTGTGGATGATACTGCTTGATGGTTTCAAGTTACAAAACCTTCTTTGTTGTCTTTTTATTTCTTTTCAGCGTTTTCATTCCACAAATATATACACATCTTGAGATTCAATTATTTTATGGGAAACACTCATTGACAATTTCAGAACAAATCTCATATAGTGCTAGTATTACCTTAATGACAGAGCTGTATGGCCTTACTGCTTTCATAGTATATCAATTGTGTCATGGAGTACTAATGTCAATAAAGAATTGGAATTCTTAAAAGTTTATTTGTATTTAACAAGTAGGTATTTGAGAACAAAGAGAGCTATGAAGCACAAAGTTTCCTCAGATGCAAACACAGAAGTGAGTAAAAAGTATAGTACATGAAGAAACATGAAGTACATGAGGACACGGGGCTTCAATGTCATGGAAAAAAGCCTCATACTTGGCACAGATGAGTTTTAAGAAACATGGAACACTGTAAACAATGACCAAGATGGTTTTCCAATAATCCTATTTATTTTCATGTCTTGAGTGTCATTTTTTACTTTAAAGAAAGCTTCATTCAGTGTGATGGTAGAATTTTATTTCTGTTTGCAATGCTTTGCAAGATGATAGGAAACAAACAAAGACATGTTTAGACACAATTAAAAATGTTTTGTAAGAAAGTTGAAGAATGAGTAATATCTGGACATTTTCCCTTTATCAATTTCTATTTAAGAATAGAGAACTTTCTAGAGTTGGAAATAAAGTAGTTATTGTTTTGTGTTTCTTAAAAATTATTTTGAAATCAAAGTAAAATTTAGCTAAAAAGTCAAAACATATTGTGCATATTAATGGGACCCACATGATACTTGGATAAACATTTACATTGTTTACTGCTATATTAAATTTTCTATGTGAGCAGCAGGCAATTAAGTCATACACAAAAATAGTGCTGGAAAACTGGATCAGTGGTGAAGAGCAGTTGGCACTATTGTAGAGCACACAAGTTCTGTTCCCAGCACCCATGTTCAGTTCCCAGCATCCACGTTGTGTGTCTCACAACTGGTCAGCTGTAACTCCAGCAATAGGGGAATCCAATACCCTTTTCTGGCCATAGTAGGCCCTAGCTTGCATGTGGTATACACTCAAACAGATACAAACATGCACATAAATGAAAAGAAAATAATTTTTTTTAAATGAATGATAGACAAAACTAAAGGCAGAACTACAGTATTAGAGATTTTAGATATGAAGTTTTGAGATGGTAATTTTTGATATGCAAAGTACACGATTACTAGAAATATTAATTGGTAACCAATACTGAATGCTCACTACGTTTTTGCCTCCCTTTTGCGCTCTGTCTGGAAATGCTTAGTATCTTGGATCAGTTTTCGAAAAACTATATATTACATTCCATATAGAGGGGAGATAGAGACTATTAGGGTCATTTATATTGCTTACAACATAAGGCATAAAGATAGCACTTATGGTCATTTAATTTCTTAACATAGTCCCTAATGCAATTTTGCACTTGAACGATCTTGAGAGAATAGCTGCCCTTTCCACTAGAGTGTGAAGCTTTCCTAATGAACACCTGTGCATGATATAGTAAATGATTCATTGAATTGCCCACACTGAAATCAAATTCTGATCTATGGGAACTATTTTGCAATCAACCAACCTCTACTAAAATATGCATTGTTGCCTGTCTTGTGGAACTCAAAGAAAACAGAAAATAGACAGATTTTATTTTTCAGTGAATTAACTAGACATGAAATTTTAATGTGAGGAATATTCTTATGTATGGATTATACTTTCTATGATTATTCTTATGATCTGAGGCATAATTAAATATATGTTAATACATAACCAAGCATAGATGTAGTAAGAGGAAATAAAATTGCCTCCAAACCATCATTTTTTTTAATATCCCAAGTTCCCTTAAGAAAATGAATCTTAATTTATAAATAATGTGAGCATTCTCTTCAGTTAAAAATGCACTTTAACTTTGTTAGTTTGGAAATGAAGAACAGGATTATTGATTTTAAATACTGGAACCAGTTTATTCTGGTATGTGTAATATCGAAAATAGAATTTCAGGTAAGTGCCAAAGAGATACCTACAATATTTTAGGATATACCACATTTAAACATTCAAAATGCATTATGATTTTTTTTGTTTATTAGAAGAAGCATTTCATTACAACAGCGTTTTTTTTTTTGCATTATGATGTTTTAACTCATATTTTAGTGATAAAGTAAAAATATCCAGAAAAATTTCTAATCCATCTCTACATAACTACAAATCTCATTCAATATTAATCACATATTATGTGGTTTTCATTTTGCCATCTTTGTGTGCATACATCATTTTTAATTTACAAAAAAATTGGTATTGCTTCCACATATTTCTGCACAGTTTCCATTATCAGAAAAAGTCATGGTAATTTATGCAGAGAGGGTCAGGGAGACAACAGCCATCAAATGATTACCAGGAAGCTGAAACGCAGAAACTGGTGAAAAGAAGACAAAGTGATATGTAGCTAATAAGGGAGCAGGCAAATTCTGTGGTTGTCCCTGTCAGTTCAGAGAAGAGTTACAGAGAGTATGGAGCTCTAAAAAACTATGCCTTTCCATGTAGCAAAAGAAACAGAAGAATGATTTGCATGCCATATGAATATTCAAAGCCAACTATTATTATTATTATTATTATTATTATCATTATTATTATTATTTTGTCTTTTTGAGGCAAAGTCAAAGTCTCCTTCTAACTACAGCTGATCTGGAGTTCATATGTAGACCAGATGGGCCTTGATCTCACAGTGATTGAGCTTCCTCTGCTCCCTAGTGCTGGGACATTGGACTAAAGGCATGCACTCACTATGGGCTCCAAAGCATACTTCTTGAGCAAAGTTCTGCATTGTTAAACATGAATTTGATCTGGTGTGCAAAATAATCTGGATGGGTGCAAAAGAGGCTATCTTGATAAGGGGAAACAGATGGATAGTGGGAAAAGATCATAATGAATGAATAGAAGATCATAGCTTGAATACACAAGAAGAACATGACAGATACCCCCACTGTTATGATTGGGAAAAAATATCCTAAGGAAATTCATCACAAACTCAACGTGCCAAAAATGCTCACTACATTCTGATTAGGTATTTTAAAGAAACAGTCGAATGATATATTGGTTATTTGAGGAAAATTGTTATGAGCAGAAAACCATTCTGAGAATAACTGACTCAAACCAGAAAATGTGAACCCCAACATAGATCATTAAATGATACATTGCATGAAAAAATAAAACAAAATATAAGAAAAATTATAACTCACAATTAGAAAGATAAATTATAGACATTAAAGAAACTAAAATTAAAAGTGAAGTGGAAATACTTAGAAAAGAAAGAGAAATATTATCTATGAATACCATTGGAGGGCAGCAAGATGGCTTAGTGGGTAAGTGCTTGTCACCAAGTCTGGTGACCTGAGATCCATCCCTGAGACCCACTTTACAACAGTTGTTCTCTAACTTCCATATGTATGCCATGCCATGCACATGCTGCACCATAAATCAATAAATGTAATTTTTACAGATGATGTTACTAGTCATGCTAGAATGTGCTTGTACAACCTGCTGAATAGGGAAAGTCAGACCACAGGTTTCTAAGCCAGCCTGGGCTACACTCTGGGTCTAATGGGATGGCTCAATGTGTAGGGTTACTTGTCATCACATGTGAAGACTTAGGTTCAATCCCAAGGGCTCACATAGTAGACAGAAGAGAAGATGGTTCATTAGAGAAAGTTGCTTGCCTTACAAGCCTGTCAATCTGATTTCAGTTCCCAGAATTAACAGTGGAGAGAACCAACTTGGGACAGTTGTTCTTGAACCTTCACATGATTTGTGACATGCGCAATAGCATTCTAATAATACAACAATAATAATACAATCATGTGATAATGCTGAAAATAAAAGAAGACTGCAGATATTAGATCCATAATGAATACCCACAAAGTAGGAACTATAATAAAAAGATGAGCAATAAAAAAGCTCAATGTAACAAACAAAAATGAACAAATTTAGAAAAAATTAGCAGAAATTGCAGAGAAAGATGTAACTATCATATATATAATTCCATGAATAGAAAAGAAAATCGTGTGCATAGAAGTGCATTTCCAGCATATTTTAATACAGTATTTGCAGTTTTTTAAAGATGCAGAATGAACAAAAAATTGGAAGGGAAAACGTAGGCAGTGACAAGGAAACTGAATTATACAGTTAGAAAACAAAATGCATATTAGTTAAATTAGTGGTCTTTAAGGAAATCTAAATGTGGTATAAAAATATGGTATAAATATTTTCTGAAAGAAAGTAGCCACATTTAATCCTTCATTGATTTATTGGAGTTCCCATATACCAATGCCAAATAAACAACCAAACAAAAATGCAACAATGGGATAATATAAACAGTTTTTTTTAAGTGTCTAATTTTTTATTTCTTTACCTATGTATCTTTTTATTTTAATCTAGTAAAACAAATCATCAGGTATGAAAGTCAAAGATTAGTTATTTTAAATATGAAATGAGTCCTCGAATATTACTCCCATTTGTCCCTCTCAAACACCTGCTCAGAAGCAAACATAAGCCTGGAAATGCCTAGAGAAACATCAATATACAAGTGAGCAGATTCTCAGAAACTCAATATTTGTGGTTGGAAAGAAAAAAAGAAAACACACAGCAAACAGTTTGAGAGGACTGAATAACAATGGCTTTCTTTGTCATTACTGAAAGGAGTTGCCTGTCTTTCACATCATTTTATGATGAACCTTGGTTAAAGGAAGATAAAAGTAAAATCATCTTCCTGTTACCCACACCATCATAATGTGTTTGCATTCACTGACTTTTAAAAATAATATTTAAGGGGCTGGAGAGTTAGCTCAGTAGTTAAGAGCACTGACTTCTCTGGCAGAGGACCTGGATTCAATTCCTAGCACCCACATGGAGGCTACAAACCGTTCTTAACTCCAGTTCCAGGGGACTCCAAAGCGCTCTTCTGACTTCCACGGCATTGCACGACATGGGTGCACTCACATACATGCAGGCAATACACTCCTACACATAAAAAAATAATTAAAACGTGATGGCGCACGCCTTTAATCCCCAGCACTTGGGAGGCAGAGGCTGGCGGATCTCTGTGAGTTCAAGGCCAGCCTGGTCTACATAGTGAGTTCCACATGGGTGCACTCACATACATGCAGGCAATACACTCCTACACATAAAAAAATAATTAAAATTTTAGACAAAACTATATAATGGTATACATTTTGCTATACACCAAATACATCTTGAATTAAGATAATACATTTGTCACAACTTGTAAATCAAGGTTGATGTATTGTCATTAAAAAGCACAGATTTACATCAAATTTTCTTTGGTAGGACTTAATTTATTTCTCTTTTCCAAAATCCCATTCAGGATACTATCTAACAGTCATTTTATCAGAATTTTATTGACTCTAACCATTTTCCAAGTTTTCTTTGTTTTAGATAGAGAATTAGAGAGACAGAGAAAGACAGGGGTTTATAAAGTCCCCAACTGCAGATGTAAAATAAATTTGATTATAGGGATCAGAGAACTACTATGAGTGTCAAAGCTTGTCTCTGTGTTTATATACAGTGCACCAAATAATATTGCTATTGTTCATTTGGATATTGGCAAAGGTATTATTCATTATTATATAACTGTTTTCCATTTTCACACTTTTTATCAAATTTTTGTGATTTTCCTACAATATAACTTGAACATATTTAGACTCTCACTTATATCCTCAACTCCCCTTGTTGTCCCCACCCAAATTAGAGTACTCTACATATACATAATATATATATATATGTGCCTATAGAATCAAGAATTTGTCTCCAAATGTTTTTCAGTGTGGGTCCATCCATCAGAGCCTGAGTAACCTACCAAGAGTCCAATGCTTGAGACTGATTCTGCCCCTCCCAGCAGCCATCATTTGCCAAAATTTCCTTAGGAGGGATTGGATCTTCTTACATATTTCCTTTTGTCTATGCTGGCATGTTTTTCTGGTTTGAGCTTGCATGAAGTTTGTACATTTTGTCACCATTTCTGTGAGTTCATATGAGTTACTAAACAGCTAGCCAGTTTTATTGTACTTCACAGGAGTCACAGCTTCTTAAAGATGATGATTATTTTCTGCTTCTGATAGTTTGCATAACACCTTCCAGCACTATGAATACTAGCCAGAGGATCTGAGACTCTGAAGCCAGAACCAGCTGACTTTCTCCTTCTTTGTTCTACAGCTCATATATGTAGTGTCCTCAGGAGAAGTATTTTATCATCCTGTTCTGGTGGGTAACCAAGAGCAAATGGGTAACCAGGGGCCAGATAGGGCAATACCTCCCTGTTATATGATAGCTCCTTTTAACCTATTTTTATGATGTGTATGCACATGCTTTAAGAAGAACCTATAGTGGTAGGCTTCTTAGAGATTTTTCTAAAGGCTTTAGCATTACTTATCACTCCCTATACTCCCTACTCTCCTATTCCCCACCTCATTTAACCCCACTTAATCTAATGTTTCCCTTTTCCCCTTCAATACTTTGCATTCTACCTCACCTCCCAGGAAGCCTCCCCCCATCTGTGGCCATTTATAAGTTTCTTTACTTCTGAACTTTCAAATTGAAACATGCATATCTAAGATTTGATAGCTAACATTCATCTATGACAGAGAAGATATGATTGTCTTTCTGAGTCTAAAAACTACCTAACTTACCTAACTCAGGATGATTGCTTCCAGTTTGATACATATTCCTGTGCATTTAATAATTTCATTTTTCAAGAACTGAATAACATTCCATTCTGTATGTACCTCACATCATTATTCTTTCAACAGTTAAATAATAATTAGAGTGTTTCCAATTTCTGGCTTTATGCAAGGGACAGCAATGAACAAGAATGAGGAAGTATTTTTGTAGTAGGGCATAATATCTTGTGGACATATGTCCAAAGTGGTATGACTAGATTCTATGGTAGACCAATTTCAAGATTTATGAGGAGTCTCCACACTGATTTCTGTAGTTGCTGCCCCTGTTTGCAATCCCCCAACAATGGATAAGAGTTTCCTTTTCTCAACATCTGAGATGGGTAAGATGAAATCTCACATGAAGTCTTAACTAGATATATAAGACAAATGAAGGAGATAAAGGAACTACAGATTGAAAAGAAGTAAAAGTATTTTTATTTTCATATGATATGATTCTATACATAAAGGATCCTAAGGCTTCATCATAAAACTCCTAGAGATGATAAATACATTCATAAAAGTAGCAGGATATAAAACTAACACCCTCAGATCACTTGCCTTCCTATATGCCAACAACAAACATACCAAGAAAGAAATCTGGAAAATCATTCATGGTAGCCTCAAAAGTCTATGAAATATCTTAGAATAAATTTAACAAAAAAGTGAAATATTTATACAATAAAAACTTCAAGACGTTGTAGAAAGAAATTGAAGAAGATGCCAGAAGACAGAGTGACCACCCATGTTCATGAATCAGTAGAATTAATATTGTGAAAAAGGTCATCTTTTCTAAAGCAATCTACAAGTTCAATTCAATATCCATTAGAGATCCAACACAATTCTTCACAGAAACTGAAAAAGATAATCTCAAATGTCCTATGGAAACACAGAGAACCCTGGATAGCCAATATAATCCTAACAAAAGAACTGCTGAGTGCGTTACCATCCCCGAACTCAAATTATACTATAGTAGTATTGTAATATTATACGGTGATGCTGTAGCAATATGAAAAGCATGGTACCGGTATCAAAACAGACAGATTGATCAGTGCAATAGAACTGAGGACTCAGATTTAAAATCAGCATTTACAGGCACCTGATTTCTGGCAAAGGAGCCACAAATACACATTGGAGAAACAGTTCTACAAATAGTGCTAGTCAAATTGCATTAAGGCAGGTATAAGAACAAAATTACACCCCATTTATCACCATGCACAAAACTAAACTTCTAATGGATTAAGGCCCTTAGCATAAGACCAGACACCCTAAATCAGATAGAGAAAGTGGGAAACATGTTTGAACTTATAGGCACAGGAAAGGACTTTCTGAACAGGAGTCTTATAGTGCAATTAGGTCCAACAATTGATAAATGGGACCTCATGAAACTAAAAAGCTTCTGTATATCAAAGGAAACCATCATTCAAATAAAAGACAGCCTATCAGATGGAAAAAAAAAACCTTTTCCTATAATACCTCTGACAGAGGGCTATTATCTAGAATATATGAAGAACTCAAAAAACTAAACACCAAGAAAAATGAAAACAAACAGTTCAATTAAGTAAAGGGGCAAGGAGTTGAACAGGGTGTTATCCAAAGGTGAAGCACAAATGGTTGTGAAATGCATTTAAAAATCTTCAGCATCTTTAGTCATATGGGAAATTTAGATTAAAACCACTTGGAGATTTCCAATTTTGTTTTGAAAAAGCTTTTCCTTTCACAAGCCAGGTTGGCCTAGAACTTACTACATGGTTGGCCTGAAAGACACTAGTTATGCAGACTGACCTCCAAATCCCAACTTCTGCAATTATAGGCTAGAGGAAACATGCTTGACTATAAATAGTACTTTCTAAAATATTTTATTTGGATGAGATCTGAAAAAATATATTAATTACATAATATAAAATGCATGTATGTATTAATTTTTATTTAATTTACACAAAATTCAAAGATATTTATTGTATGTAATTAAATGTATTAGAACATTTAGAAGCATGCAGAAATATTCTTACTAATTCACAGGGCGTTTTTGCTTCTGCTTTGTGTAACTTTACTTTTGAAAAATACGTGAAACTTGTAAATATATTCGAGTTTGCTCCTCAAACTTTGAGTAATGTCCAAGAGAATTCAGAAATTCAAAACACTGACTTTGGCCACTTATTTGGTAACTATGAAACTGACATAGAGAGAAAACCCTGTACTGTGCCTAGGTCTTTCTCTCTGTTGCCTATTTGTTTTCTAGAATACCACAATACCGAGTTCATTGAGGTTCTTATTCCAGAAGAATTCTCCCCTTCCATTTTTTGTTAAACAGGCAAATTCCAGGGACTGGGAAAAAGAGTCAATTTAATCTTTGTCTTGCAAGCATTAGGACATGAATTTGGATCCCCAGTACTCACATAAAAAGCCAGGTGTGACAAACAAGACTATAATTCCAGTAATAGAAAGAAAGGAAACAGGAGGATCCTGAGGGCTCACTATTCACCTGATTTAAGCAAATCGATATGTTCCAGGTCAAGTGAGAGACCCTGTCTCAAAAAATACGTTGGAGAGAAATTAAGGAAGATAATTGAGGTGATCTCTGAATGCAACCAAAGCGGGCGCACATGCACGCACTCAAGCACGCACACACACACAGAGGAAACAAATAAAAATAAAGAAAAAACACAGAACTAAAGCTTTTGATTTGACATAAATGTCCAGTGCCAGGCAATGGGTACCTTGCTTTTTGTTATTGGTCAGTGTAATCCCAAAAGACACTACAAACAATACAGGCTATTGCCATAGCATGTGGTTGCCTTCCAGAAATTAAAGGTAAAGCTCTATTGCTGTAGACAGCATAAACATCTGACAAAGAACTTATGAAAATGATTTGGAGATGACAAAAAAGTCTCCTCAATGAGAACCAGCTCTCATAATATTGGAGGGTGCTATGCAAAATACAAAGAAAGAAAAGCAACTTCAAGTCCTAACAAGCTACAAAATATACAAACCACAATGATGGTACCAGCAAAATATTCCAGGTTTTGTTTTCTCCCAAGATAACAGTGCCACAGTAGTAAACAGCAACAGTCTAATTGAGTTTAAGGACTCTGTAAAAGGAAGTTAATTCTGGTACTGCAAATTTAGCCAAATTTCTGTGGCTAAACCTTAGAGGAGAACTTCTACTGCCACTTTCTTAAACCAAAGAAACTACTTTATTCCAAATACTTATCCTTATACCCACAAATAAGTAAAGGCAGCTCTCATAACACATTAAAGAAGGCTCTTTGAAACATATGGAGACTATTATGAAGTTCCACAACTGGTAAAAAAGCTGAGATTAAGTAACATTGACACGCCCAGTCTGAATTAATACAATTACAGTGCAACTTCTAATCTAAGGCAAAGGGACAACATGACTGCCAGGAAAACTGTAAGATCTAGAGGACCAGGTTACCTAATGCTAGATAGTATATCCTAGTCATTACATGGAGGCTGAACCCATGCAGTTTCAAGAACATGGTTTCCTAAACAAGGCATACATAATGACACTACCAATTGGCTTTTCTGTGTGGATGGGGAAATCTTCACATGGTCTTTTCTCTAGGTGAAGAGCAACAGGCGACCACTGGTCGGTTCAGGAGGAAGAATCAGTTTATTCCAGGGATAAACTCTCTGATAGGTTTTCCAGTCCCAACTGGTAAGCCCTAAACACATGCACACAGCAACAGTAAATTAACTCATCATATCATATATGTTTATAATTCCATATATGTGTGCATTTGTATATGTAACAATAAGAATTAAAGTAGAGGTCACAAAATTGAGAAGAACAAGGGAGGGGACATAGGAAGAATTTGAGGTCAAAGACAGAGTGATGGAATCAATATTAATATAGTACTCATGTATGAAATTCTAAAATAAGCGAATGAGTATCTTTATCATATTAACTTTATTCAATGTATTATTTTCATGTTTAGTTACAATTTCTTCTTCAAATTCATTCATTCTGAATAATCTTTAATACTTTCCTCAAATCCAAAAACAATATGATTTAAAAATTCTATTTGATTATTTTTAATGGTCTCAGTAACTGGCTAGTTAAAATCTTTGTCTTTATTAATTTAACTGGAGTATTCATTTATTATCACCTAACACATCATTTATTTTATTTTTATCAATTTTTAAAGATGGAAGTACACATTTTATTCTAATGATTTAGTTAAATAGTACACATGTAACCAAGACTTTAGTGTGGGATATTATTCTGTGCATTTCATGTTCCAACTTCATACTTTGAAGTAATCACATTACTATAAAACATCTCATGAAATGTTTGGACATTGGTAATATGCTATCAAAATTTAAACTAATAACATTAATAACTTTGTAAATTTAATTTTGTCAAAAGATTTCACAAGCATCTGTCTTAAGAAACACCTGGAGGAATGCTAATCATTCAACTCTGCAGTACTTCCCACTTATTTTTTAAAAAATAATAATTACTGATATTCAAATATCAATAAAAGCAGTTTATGAAGATTTTTGACAATTCAAATGATTATGATTCTCATTGCTTGAAATTTACACAGAAAAGAAGAAATTCAAACTGTATTCTGTAAGATACAAATTTTTAACAGTGGTAGCATATTCCATAAATTTAGAAACTTAATTTTCTTAATTTTTAAAAATTTTATGTGTATGAGTGTACTGCCTGCATGCATGTAAGTTCACCCATGTCATGCAATGCCCACGGAGGTCAGAGAGATGGTGGAATCCCTTAGAACTGGACTCATGAATGGTTCTCAGACACCAAGTGGGTACTGGGATCGAACTTGGGTCCTCTGAAAGAGCAGTCAATTCTCCTAACCCCTGAGCCATCTCTGAAGCCCCCAAATTAGAAACTTTTAAGACTGTGCTTATGTTCAAGTATTAATCTAAGATCTATCTGTAGGTCGTAATTCAATTTAGATAATAGACGTAACTCATGTTAGTGTTTTTTTTTATTAATGAGCATGCTGTTTAGTACATATCCTATAGACAGTATTTTTTAGCCTGAATTGGTGTTTTATGCACTTTAGAAACTTTGGCATGTGAGCATAAATTAAGATATTTGAATATTCGCTGAATATTCAAAATTAAAAACATGACCCAATTGCAATGTAAGGAAAGAAGATAAAATAGTTTTATTTTCTTTTAATCAATATTACTGTATGTATTTGACATTTGTGTGTGTTTGTGAGCACACATATGCATGGGCATCTTGTGATTTCTATGTAGAGGTTAGAGAGTTACTTTCAAATTTGCATGAACTGTGGGTTCTATGGATTGAACTCAGAGCTATCTTGTCTGTCCAACAATAAACTATACAGTCACTTTCAGGTGCTTTCCTGTTCTCCAATGCATCTGACTTTGAAAATTTATGATTTTAGGCTGCAGGGTATGGATACACATTTCATAACTGTTTTCCAGAGAAAGCACCACTTTTGGATTATACTGTCTCTTTTTTATTTTAGCCATGTAAGTACATAAAATACAAAGCTAGAAGAATAGGCACCCTCCAATTTTCTAGTTGCACCTCTTTCTCCTTTTAAACACTTCAATAGATACAAGAAAATATGTCTTTTTAGCTCGTAATGTTTTCAGAGCATTGTGTGTGTTTTTTTAATGCATATTTTTCTGTGTTCCTAAGTGATGTTTCTGGCAAAATCTAGCCTTTGCTCTGTCATCTGTTTCCATATTTAGAATGAAATATTTCCCCAGCCCTTCAAATGCAGTTGAAAATCATTAATGCCAATTGTTTAGGACAAAGTGGAGTGGGTATAAACAAGTGAAGATGAATCATCTGTAAAGGAATATAAAAATGGGGTTGTATGCATTGCATATTAAATAAAATTTCAAATGTATTGGTATCCGCTTCTCATAGAATGACTGGCTGGAAATCTTATTGGAAATGTATTCTAAGTTTTAGAAACTGAAATGAAAGAGCAAAGACTAGGTTTTGTCAGAAAAGTCACTTAGGAACACAGAAATATATGCATAGATATATGCAACACACCTGTGAGATTATCTTTTATAATACCCTGTCTCAGTGGCTGCTGTCTTAATCACATCTTGGTCAACATAAATTAATTGCATCTCACTCTCTGAGGAATATCATAAATCACTGAGGAAAAAATTCTCCCACACTTTGCATTCTCTTATGTTTGACATTCTTGAACTTAAGTCCATTAATATGGCATCTATTCAGTATCTTTGAATATGTCATCTTTCAATCCAAACCAAGTTAAAGAGTTCAATATTACCAGCATTCTCTTCTCTATAGTCCCTTTATAATGTTCTCTCTTCATAGCCCATTGAGGGACACAACACTGGACAGAAATCCTTTGACTACTACATACATCCACTGAAGTAGAAAAATCTGTCCAATACTCACACTTCAATTGTCTCATTTTAAATTTAGAACATGAACGATAACTGTTCAGCTACTACATGATGATCTCACTATAGCCCACAATTCAGTTTTCTGTGTTTTTAAGTAATTTTTTAATCAAAGCCTTACACTATTCCATACATTTTCATTCTAACTTGACAACTTAGAATTCTAAACCACAGAAAAAGAGTAATCTCAAAAATTAACTATACCTATGAATTTATTTAAATGGAAAATTCCAAAACTGCACTAAAATAAGAAAATATCTGAGTGGGTATAGGTCTTATTCATCCAGAAAAGAATGCAAAATGGCACAATTATTTTGAAAGACAGTTTAACAATTTATTACAAAGATAAACAGTGTTGTCACACAATTCAGCCAAGTTGTAAATTTTTGCTCAGACAAAAGTATTCACAGAAATGTATGTAACAGTTTTATTCAGTATTGCTGAAAATTTATATAAGTAATAGTCTTTTAAATGTGTGCATAAAAATCTATTGTATCTGAAAAATATTTTTCAGTGTTAAAAAGAAATGAGCAGAGGCAGGAGATTTCATAGAAGAAAATCAACTGCATATGTGTAATACAAAAAGTCAATACGAAGAATCTGCCTATTGGGCACGTCCAACTACATGAAAGAGGTAAAATGCCAAGGCAATCAGAAGATTATTGATTTCCAGGAATCCAAGGGAAACCAGCAAGGGATTAATAGGTGAAGAACAGGTCAATTATGCAGCTGTAAAATTATTCTGTATGACATTGTAATGGTGGACACATGACATTTTGAAGTCGTAAAACTCACAAAATGTTACAAAAAGTGAATTTTAATATATTCAAATAAAACTCAGGCAATTGAAAGTCCCATAAAAAATAAAGATTATGACAGAATTTTCTCATGACATTATAGGAGTAAGACTCTCTCACTGAAGAGTAGAAAAAAAATTTTGCCAAGGTAATTTCAGAATAAATTTTATCTATAAGATTAATTTGTGAGTCACTTCTTGGAAGTACTCTTGTTCCTAAGGACATTTCCCACAGAGGTCATGCTTGACAATTTTTGTGTTACTGTACATGCATACTGAAATTAAACAATTGAGTAAAATTTGGGGCATAGGAGTTAAATTTCCTACTGAATTATGAAATTACAGACTTGGAGGAGACAAATATCATAGAATGACATGTATTTGCAGTTCACTAAGAATGTTTGCTTTATTATAGAAAATATGATTTAATAAAGGTAGATGTATATATTGAAATATTTGTTTAATCTGTCAACTAAGAATGTTAAAACTGATACTTTTGTGGCAATGAGCAGTTCTGAGATCCAAATGGTATCTATCATCTATCTATCTATCAATCTATCATCTATCACCTATCTATCTATCTATCTATCTATCTATCTATCTATCTATCTAATCTATCTATCTATCATCTATCATCTATCTATCATCTATTCATCTACCTATCTATCTTCCTTCCTATCCATCCATCCACCTATCCTATGTATTAATCCACTTTGTATTGCAATCACAAAAGATCTGAGGTTAGGAAATTTACAGAGAAATGGAATATATAGGATGCTATGATTTAGATATGGTTTATCTCTCAAAGGCTTAATACTGGAATCTTGGTCCCCAGTGTGACAATGTTGAGAGGTGCTAGAATCTTTAAGAGGTAGGAACTAGTAGGAAGTAAGTAGATAACTGAGTACCCATCTGCTAATGCCTGATAAGAGGAATCTATCTATCTACTTATCTATCATCTATCTATCATCTATTTCTTGGAGAGATTGATTCTGGCTTTCACTTATGCTGGACAATCACTGTATCACTTCCTAGGTGCTTAGTCTTGAATCTTTTAATACACTTTTCAACAATAAAATACTAAGAATTCTTGGAGAAGCAGCTGACTCTAGAAATTGGAAGAAAGTATATTAAATGAGCCTGAAGCCATTTAAGCCCCACAGTAAGGATATAATTGTGCTTTTTTAAAACAAATAGATAAGAAACACCACCAAATCCAACTTAGGACACATTGATTAAGATATGATCATAAAAATGTTGGAGAATTTGGACAGGAGTGAAGAACACATAGTGCTCTTGCACTGTTCCCTCTAGGTTTCCTAGCCTCCCAAGTTTCCTTCATCTCTACTCCTTTCTCTCCCATCCAGCCTCCCTCTTTCCTCCCTCCCCAGTCAATGTGCACCCGTTATTCCCACCCTCCTCCCAATATCTCCTGACTTCCACCATCTTTCCATTCCTGACTTCCCTCCCTCCCCCATACCATGGTCTCTTGTTTGTCCCTCCCTCCTGTCCTCCCTGCCAGTTACTCAGAATTTTTCCATCTCCTTCAGGTAGCATCTGTTCCATACTATTTCCCTTTCAGGTTATTTCTTTTCCTTTACCTCCATGTATCCTTTGACTTACCTGGCTCCTGGTATTACTTCAGGGTTCATATAAGGGATTGGTGCTAGAATTCACAAATAAAGGAAAACATATGCTGCTTGCTTTTCTGTGTTTGTATTATTTCATTTAGTAATAACATTCTCTAGTTGCATTCATTTACTTGCAAGTTTCATAATTTTGTCTTTTTGTCAAAAAATGAAACTCCTTACTATATGCTAAATATCAATTCTCATAGAGACAAGTATACCTTATAGCAGTCATCAAACTACTTTTTGCAACAGATGATGGCTACTACAGAATTGTACATCTGGTCAGACACAGAAAACAAGTGCCTGAGAGATGCCCAGTACTAGGTTACACAATTACAATTCAGCTTCTACAACTAAGGCTCTTGGAACATAGCAGAATAAGGGCTAGAGAGAAAACTAGTGCATCCCTCAACTCTCACCAGTAAAGTTTCCTTATACAAGAGTGTGATACACAGAAGGCCACAACTGGCCAAGCTTTAAAGAATAAGAGACTATAGAGTTTAGGACAGAACTCCTATATGGAACCTCATCCACCCACCACTCAGGGACAATTGCAAAAAGAGGTGGAAAGATTGTAGAGCAAGGGCTGGTTCATGAACACAAGGAAGCAGAGGTTTTCAGGATACTGGAAGCTTGCACATGTAAACTTGAGAGAATGGCAGCATCGAGTACAAGTTCCATGTCAGCTCAATTAACCAATAACCCAAAGGGGAGCACAGAAATGGTGGCAGGCAGTGCTAGACTGATGGCCACTCGAGACTGATTGCTGCTGGGTGTGGGACAGGATGACTTACATATCACTAGATGGGCTGACTAGACTCCAGTGGACACATTTACACTGAAGGACCATTGGGTACAAAAGCCTGAATGAATAGGACTTAACATGTGTGAAGAATACATGAGGTTTGGTAGGTTATGTAGATGTCATGGATTGGGGAAAGGATCTAAATTTAAGAACTGCTGCATGAAATTACAAAACCTCAATAAAAAAGTAGAAAAGAAAGAAAAAAAGATGTATCAATTAGTATGGTTTTCATAGAAAAATATCATTTAAATCAGTATACCAAGAACAGCAGATTATAATTTTAAAACATCAAATTATTTAAATTATGTATTTTTTTAGTATGTGAGTGTTTTGCCTGAATGTGCACAAGTGCAATTGTGTTATGCAAAGACCCCGGGGGCCAGTAGAGGGCATCAGATACCCTGGAACTGTACTTAAGGAGAGTTGCTAGCTGCCATGTGGGCTCTGGGAACCAATCCCAGGTCCTCTGCAAGAGCAAACAATACTCTTAAACAATGAGTCATCTCCCTAGCCATTTAAAGGCAAATAATTTTAAATGACTCTTGTCTAATTGTTTATATGTTTTTTTTCTTTAACAAACTTTCAGAAAATTGAAGCCTTTAGCAGATTCTCTTTGTTTCTATATCAAAATACATCCAAACCCTGTACTCACCTCTTGAGCTGCCACAGACTGAAGTTGGGATGATAAACTGTCAACTAACTTCTTGCCCCTACTTCCACCTGTCATTCTCAACATACAAGTGTAATTATTTTTTGAATACATAGAAGATCATATTACTTTATCCATAATTCATGGCTTGTCTAGTTCACTCAGAGGAAAATCCACGCTCCTTGCAGTAGTCTTCCATTTGGCTTTTACTTTTATCTGAGCATAACTTTATAAATAGTTTCATGAGGGCACATCATTAAAAAATAGTAAATACCAGTAGAAACTTTGCTGTAATAAAGGGTAGTATTCATTATTTCAGATGCTCAGTATCCTATACTGCACAGACCACTTTAAAAATCCACTCCCTATCTTCCTTCTTCAAATTTCTTTTCAGCCGTGAACTCTACCCAGGAAATTCTACCCAGACTATAATTTCCTTAAGTTAGAGTGTCTAATGCTTTTCTCTTCCTCTCAGATGTCAGCTCCTTCAGAGCAAAGACCTTTGTCTCTTGTCTTTAAGAATCCATCTGAACTGAATAGTAGCATAGTTCACATTTGTTGAACAATTAAGTAGTATGTACATAAGCAAGTAAAGATTAATTGAAACTGAATAAAAAATTCCAGTATTGGGTATGGAAAAATGTCTCAGCAGTTAAGAGTATTGGCTGGTCTTGCAGAGGATCCAGGTTCAGTTCCCAGCACCCACATAGAAGCTAACAATTTTCCATAATTCCAGTTCCAGGAGATTTGATGCCCCTTTCTGACCTCTGCAGGCATTGCATGATACCAGTGTACTGTACTTACAAACCTGCACACTATACTCATGTATGTATAAAAAAAATAAACTAAGAGTTCCAATACATGAATCAAGTTATAAACTGAAGTGCAAGTTTGATTTTATGAGAAAATGACAAAAAAGTACATTAAGACAAATTTTTCCAGGATATTTAAATAGCATGTTAGATAGCTGTTTCACATATTAATAATCTATTGTGTAATTAATAAGTGAAAGGGTTTTTTTTTTTTCTCTGGTATGATTTTCCTCTCTTTAATTCCAATCAGTGTTCATCCAATTCTAGCCTTAGAGTAGTCTGGAGCTTACAAATCAGTAATATTCCCCAAAATCCATAGGAAGGTGACTAATTCAACAGTAGGAAAGTTCCAGATCAGGCAATGCAAATAATTATCTTATGCTTGCTAACTAAATATGGAAATGTATGTAGTATTTCCCAAGGGATACCATCTTTTTCTGTGATTTATTGCATAGTCAAGACTGAAATAGGACTTATGATCTATTTTAAAATGGATGAAATAAATATTCACACAAAAAAATCAAAGAACATAAAGAAGATAGGGATAAACTTCTGAAAGAATTCACAAAGGAGTTAGAAATATTGAAGAATACTCTGGCTGAAATGAAGAAACACCCAATAAGCCAATTAGAACAACAGGAGAAAGGCCCACCAAAGAATGACTGAAATGGAAAACAGAATATCAAGACTGGAAGATGAAGTTGATGAATTGGACCACTCAAGAAAAGATTATGAAAAATTTAAGAAAACACAGGAATGGAATATGCAGGAAATGTATGACATCATGAAAGGACCAAATTTATGCATCTAAGCATAGAAGAAGGAGATGAATTTCAAGATAATGGGAGGGACTTCAACAGGATTGCAGAAGAAAATTTATTCCCCAAATTAAAGAAAGACACACCCATATAAAAAACAAGAAGAACATAGAACAGCAAATAGGTAGAACCAGAAAAGACACTTTCCAAGCATATCATAGTAAATGACTAAATAAACAGAACAAGGAGAATACTGAAACCTGGAGAAGAAAAACAAGTCACATATAAATGAAAGCCCATCAGGATTACAGCTGACTTATCAGTGCAAACTAGGAAAGCCAGAAGAGCTTGGACCAAGGTATTTCAGGTTCTAAATGACAATATATGCCATTCCAGAGTACTCTACCCAGCAAAAGTACTTATTAAATTTGAAGGGGAAAGAAAAATCTTCCATTACATGAATAGCCTGAAAGAATATATGCCCACAAAACCAACCCTTCAAAGAATACTTGAAGCAATACAAAGAGCAGAGAGAGAAACTGCTATACCCCAGGGACAACAAAAGAAAATAAATGAAGGTATAATGGAGGAAACAAATTAGAAAAAGAATGCAAACAGCAATCAAAATGGTGGCAAAAAATGCACATCTTTCAATAACAACTTTAAATATTAAAGGACTGAACTTCTCAGTGAAAAGACGCAGGCTAAGTGAATGGATTAAGAAACAAAATCCATCTTTTTGCTGTCTGGAAGAAACCTATCTCACCTTCAAGGAGAGGCACTACCTTAAGGTGAAAGGATAGAAAATAATGGTCCAAGTAAAGGGCACTAAAAAAGAAGTGGGGATTGCAATTCTAATATCTGACAAAATAGACTTCAAACTAAAACTAATCAGAAGAGATAAGGAGGGCCACTTCATTCAGATCAATGGAACAATTAACCAAGAAAATATTACAATCCTGAACATATATGCACTAAACTCTGGTGCACCAGAATTCATAAAAACAACACTATCGGACTTTAAGACACAGATTAACCCCAATTCAGTAATAGGAAGGGATTTCAATATCCCACTATCTCCATTAGAAAAGTCAACCAAAGACTAAACAGAGAATTAAATGATACCATACATCAAATGGACCTAACAGACATCTTTCAAATATTCCACCCAAGCACCAAAAAATACACTTCTTACTCATCACCCAATGGGACTTTTTAAAAAACTGACCACATAATTGGGGCACAAAACAAACCTCAACAAATACAAAAGTATTGAAATAATCCCATGCAGTCTATCAGACCACAATGCAATAAAGCTCAAAATCAAGAATGGAAGAAGCCCTAGTCACTACAGGAACTCATGGCGATTAAACTATACACTCCTAAAAAATGAGTGGGCCAAAGGGGAAATTAAGAAAGAAATGAAAGAATTCCTGGAATTCAATGAAAAGGACAATACAACACAACACAACCTCTGGAACATTATAAAAGCAGTCCTAAGAGGGATGTATATAGTTTTAAGTGCCTACATTAAAAAATTACAAAAAGCCCAAATAAATGACCTAAAATTGCAACTCAAGATGCTGGAAAGGCAAGAACAAATGAAACACCCCCAGCCCAACAGAAGAGAAGAAATAACAAAAATCAAACCAGAAACCAATGAAATAGAAACAAAGAAAACTATAGAAAGAATCAATGAATCTAATAACTGGTTCATTGAAAAGCTAAATAGATAGACACTTAGCCTACTTAACCAAAAGAAAGAAAAAGCAAATCCAAATCAACAAAATCATAGATGAAAGAGGAAACATCACAATAGACACGTAAAAGATCCTGAATATTATAAGGAAATATTTTCAAAACTTATACTCTACTAAATTTGAAATTCTTAAAAGAAATGGATAGCTATGTAAAATCATGGGAACGACCAAAGTTAAATGAAGAAGAGATCAACAATTTAAATAGACCCATATCATATAAGGAAATTGAAATAATAATACAAAGTCTCCTGACTAAAAATAGCCCAGGCCCAGATGGATTTGCAGCAGAATTCTACCAGACATTTATGGAAGACCTCCAACCAATACTACTTAAATTATTCAAAATGGTAGAAACAGAGCAAGAATCCCCAGATTCCTTCTATGAAGCCAGCATCCCTCTAATACCCAAACCGGGCAAAGACACAACCAAAAAGCAACTATAGACTCATATCCTTAATGAACTTAAATGCAAAAATTTTTAACAAAATGCTTGCAAATCGCATACAGATGTACATCAAAAAAATCGTTCACCATGATCAGTAAGCTTTATTCCAGAGATGCAGGGATGGTTCAATATATGCAAGTCAATAAACACCATTAATCATATAACTGAACTCACAGACAAAAAAAAAAAAACATTGTCATCTCCATAGATGCAGAAAAGGCTTTTGATAAAATTCAACATGCATTCATGTTAAAGTTCTAAAGGGAACTGGACTTGAAGGAACATACCTCAACATAATTAAAGCTATACACAACAAACCCACAGCCAGAATCATTCTAAATGGAGAAAAACTGGAAGCATTCCCATTAAAATCAGGAACCAGACAAAGATGTCCACTATCTCCACACCTTTTTGACATAGTGCTTTAAACTCTTGCTAGAGCGTTATGACAAGAGAAGGAAATTAAAGGAGCACTAATTGGAAAAGAGGAGGTCAAGCTATCCCTTTTTTTCAGATGATATGATATTATACCTAAGAGATCCTGAAAGTTGCACTAGAAAGTTCGTAGAACTGATCAACACTTTCAGTATAGTGGCTGGTTATAAAATCAATCTACAAAAATCATCAGCCTTTCTATATAGCAATAACAGAAACTGGAGAAAGAGTACAGGGAAATGCTCCCATTCACAATAGCTTCAAAAAAATAACTTGGAATAAACCTGACCAAAGACCAATACCAAAGATCTCTGTAATGAAAATTTTAAATCATTAAAGAGATTGAGGAAGACACCAGGAGATGGAAGGACCTCCCCCCATGCTCATGGATTGGAACAATTAGTATCGTGAAAATGACTATCCTACCAATAGCAATATATAGACTCCATGTAATCCCAATCAAAATCCCCATGACAAACTTCACAGAATTAGAAAAAAAAATTAATAAATTTGTATGGAACCACAAAAGATCCTGGATGGCCAAAGAAACCCTGAGCCCAAAGAGCAATGCTGGGGAGATTACTATACCAGATCTCAAAGTATACTACAGAGCTATAGTCATAAAACCAGCTTGGTACTGACACCAAAATAGACACATAGATCAATGGAACATCATTGAAAACCCAAATCTGAGTATATGAAATTTCAGCCACCTGATATTTGACAAAGTTACCAAGAACACACAATGGAGGAAAGACAGCATCTTCAACAAATGGTGTTGGCAAAACTGGATCTTCTCCTGTAGAAGAATGAAACTAGATCCTTATCTTTCACCTTGCACAAAAGTCAACTCCATAAAGATCAAAAACATCAATGTGAAACTGGAAACCTTGAAACTATATAGAAGAAAATATTGGCATTAACTTACAAGATATAGTTGTAGGAAAGGATTTTCTAAACTGGACAGAAGTTGATCAGGAATTAGGGTCAGCAATCAACAAGCGGGACCTCATTAAACTAAAAAAGCTTCCATACCGCAACAGGAAAGTGAAGCAAAAAAATCTACATCAGTGACACATATGACAGAGGTTTAACATCCAGAGTACATGAAGAACTAAAAAAAACAAAGAATTGACTAAACAAATGACCCAATTAAAAGATAGGCTAAAGATCTAAACAATGCTCAATGGAAGAAATAAAGATGGCTAAGAAACATTTCAAAAAGTGTTCAACACCATTAGTTATTAGGGAAATGTAAATTAAAACCACCCTAAGGTATCACCTTACTCCAATCAGACTGGCTAGGATCAAGAGAACAAATGATACCAAATGCTGGCAAGGATATGGAGAAAGCTGAATGCTCATTCACTGATGGTGGGATTGCAAACTCGTGCAACCTCTATGGAAAACAAACATTTCAAAAAGTGTTCAACACCATTAGTTATTAGGGAAATGTAAATTAAAACCACCCTAAGGTATCACCTTACTCCAATCAGACTGGCTAGGATCAAGAGAACAAATGATACCAAATGCTGGCAAGGATATGGAGAAAGCTGAATGCTCATTCACTGATGGTGGGATTGCAAACTCGTGCAACCTCTATGGAAAACAGTGTGGAGAACAAACCCTATGGAAATCAGGGTGGAGAACTTTTAAAAAACTAAAAATGAATGTACCATATGACCCAGTTATACCACTCCTTGGCATATACCCAAAGGACTCATTCTATTATAGAGACCCTTGTACAACCATGTTTGTTGCTGCTCTTTTCACAATAGCTAAGAGGTGGAAGCAACCTAAGTGGCCCTCAACTGACAAGTGGTTGACAAAAATGTGGTATATTTACAGAATAGAATTCTATTCAGCAGTTGAGAAAGATGAAATAATGAAATTTGAAATAACTGTTATACTAAGTGCAGTAACAGACTAAGAAAACTGAAAGATGTATGTTCTCCCTCATTTGTGGATCCTAGCACCAAATCCACATATATTCCAAGTTCTTTTAGTAAGATGATCCTGTACAACCGTCTCTTCTGTATGAAATAACTATCATCATTTCAACTTCAGTTGTGCCTGCTTGCTAAACATCATCACAATTGGGCTTGTTGATGGTTGTGCTCCTTCATTTAAGGAGCGGAAATCAGGGTCAGTGGATCCTCACTGGAGTACCCAGCCACTCTTCCCAGCCAATTATATGTAGTATGTCTCTTGTCATACATGGGCTTGTGGGTTTTGGAAGGACTAAAATATATAATCTGGGTAAGGGTAGGAAAAGGCTTGATCCATGCTGGGTAAAGGATTTCCAGTGTGCATGCCCCCAGGTCACTCATACTCCTCAGCAACTTCTCAGTGGTCACTGTAATTAAACTCAGTAAATTCATTGGTTCCTCAGGAAAACTTTAATCAAATATTGGCTTGATACTAGAACCTTAAAGGTATGAACAAGCATTGCTAAGGATCCCCAGGAAAAAGAATTCTCACATAGTTCTAAATTAATTTGTTAGTGTTATTATGTCTCATAATTATTGAAAAAGAAAATGGGAGTGTAAAAATGTTAAAAGGATGTGGGAGCGGAGCTATTTTCCAAAATGGAAAAAAAAAATGAGAAAGCCTAAGCAATTGATGAGGGTCTGCATAGATTTGCTATGATATATAAAGGATGAGACAAAAATAATATACACATAATCTTAAAATTTCTAAGGTCATAGTTTATTCAACAAGTTGAAGGAGCAAAGTACATGTCTAGTGAGGTTTCTCTGAGAGCATTTGGTTTTTGCTCAAGCCTGAGCTACATAACACATGGTAATTAAAATACCAGATTTGAAGAACTAACCTTTTGGATGTTTAAAACCCATATTTTGAGGCCTATATTAATCTGGTCAGAGGGACTTACAGGACAGTTTTCGATCCTTGCTCTCCAAGGTCGACTAAGGCCCAGGGAACTATAGAGTATCTCTCAAAATATTCTATAACTGTGGTAAGTCACCTTTCCTCCTGTTCTCTGAGACCATGCAGACCCCACCAGATGGACTTGAACTGGTGTCCAGTCTACAAAAAGGAGGATCAACTCAGAGGAAATGCTTCCTCCATGCTTCCAAGTGAAGCCAGCCATGGTTGAGCAGGACCTTTGACGTACCTTCACATAGATGGAACTGGTAAAAGAAAGGAGCCAGGGGCTCCTCCAAAGCCCATGTGACCCCTAAGGAACAGATTCTCCAAAGTCCTGAATAGAAAAATTAAACTGGTTTCTTTGGGCCAACTCTATGGTCTTAAACACCAAAAAGGAAAGTATAGCTAAAGAGTAAAGTTAGTATATTTCTTTAACTGTTCAAGGGATTACACTTCCCAGATATTAGACTTAAGTCCAGATAAAATATTATTTAAACAATTACTTCTCACCAATGATTTTGTTTATACACAGAAAGTGCTTCTCAGATGTAATACTTCAAATCTAGGTCTGCAATACTGTAGTGCCCACCTGTAGCTGAGAGAGACAACCAGCTATTGAAAAATTTATTTTCTTCCCCTATCTAGAAGTCTTTGAGAGGGAACTGACTCAGATTCTAGCCACTCCAACAGCTATCAAAGTGCTTGAAAATAAATCCTGTGTCCATCATTCTCAAATCCAGCCTTGGCAGACAAAAGAAAAATAAGAAGGAACCCAATAGAGGGGGATGCTTTTGGAAGCTCTGGTCAAGAAATCCCAATGGACTCTGATACGAAAATTTGAAATTTGCCCTGTTCTGACTCTTTTTCTGCTTCCTGTCTAGAACTTGAAATACTATTTTTGCCTTTACATTTCCTTCATATCCCCTATTCATCAGTCAAGGACCTTGTTATCTCCCTACAGATAAGATTTATGCAGTTTGGGAGTCTTTCAGATAGACCCACTGAAAGGGTTCTCCAATTACATCACCCTGTAGCCCTGTTCAGCTTGGAAGAAGGCAGAGTGGTCTGCATCACTATTCCCTATCTTCAAGTGGTATAACCTCTTCAGAGGATGGTTTGATAAGAACAGGAGGTAAGAATTGGCTAGGTTGTTAGGGTAAAGCCTCCAAAGAAAAGTAGCCAGTCTTGGCTAAAAGTCAAAATGTCCTTGGGCTTCTTAGCAACATAGTCTGTTCCAATGGCCAAAAATGTCAAAATACTTTTTATCTAATCCCTAAAAGATTTTAGGGTTACTCTTCATAGGGGGGAATGTTATAGTAGCAAAAAGCTCTATTTAAAAAAGAAAGAAAGAAAGAAAGAAAGAAAGAAAGAAAGAAAGAAAGAAAGAAAGAAAGAAAGAAAGAAAATGAAGTTGTCAGAAAAAACGATGGGGAGATATGGGAGGTGTTGGAGGGGAGGGAGTCGATGTGGATTTGATCAAAACACCTTATATGTATGTATGAAATTCTCAATGAAGCCTTCTTTAGTGTAATAAAACTGTCCATTTTGAGAAAAAAAGATAAAGAGCTCAAAGAAGTGAAAAATAGTTAATGAAAGAAAAATGAGAGAAAAACAGACATAAGCATCAATGAGGAAAAATAACCTATTGTGGTACCCTCAAGTAACTTTCACTGATATATGTTTTCCCCATATTTTCTTACTTTTCTCTTTAAGGAGGTATTATCTTAATTCACCAGTGCCTTCCTTTTGAGAGGAAATGCAATAACTACTGAGTAAAACATGCACAAGTGTGCACAGATGTTGTGCAGCATAAGCATTTTGAGTGGAAACAAGAATAGTAAGAGCCTAGGGCTCTTCAAAACGAGTTTTTTGAATGAGGAAGATTAAACCTAGCTAGGGCTTGGAGATTAGAGCCAAATTTAGAGAGGGAAACTGTAGCAGGAATGCAGTTTCACATTGAAGGCTAATGATGTGACGAAAGGATAAAGGTGGAATGTGCCATGAATATTTTAGGTACTAGTTCCCAGGTTGCACAGAGTTCTGTGTAGGAGTTAATGGCAGGCCAATACACCCAAGAAGGCATTACTTGTTATGTCTTTGGTTTAAGGTTGGGGTATTTAACATTTTCCTCAGCTGTGAGGACCCACTGAAGATTTTGATATGAAAGACTATATAAATCATCATATGGTTTTAAAATAACAAAGATAAAGAAGTGATTAATAGAGGGGTACCTCAGCTAACAGTGGAACCAAAGCTATTACAGTACTCCAGATATGAGAGGATAAAATTAATACAAACTCAAGTGTCTACTTGAATTTAAGTATACTGAAATAAATTAGGAAATGTGAGTGTGCAGAGAAATTGTATTTGGTGATTGTTTAGAATTATGTGTGAGGTTTTGAAAGAAAAATGGCTATGACCCTCAAAAATTACTGGTCCTCTTGAAGGACTGTTTTAGCACAAGCTGCCAATTTCTATTTTCATTTCTTCATTTTTCATAGATTGAATGTGAATCATAGTGGAGTATGATGGGGGTACCTTTAGCCAGCACTCAAGAGGCAGAGGCAGGTGGATCTCTGTGAATTATAGACTAGCCTGGTCTACATAATGAGTTCCAGTCTATACAGATCCTACTTCAAAAAAGATAATCACTGCTAATACTTGCATACTGTATTAAAATAAAAGCAGCCTATAAATAAATGTTTAGGTTTTGGCTTGAGGACAAAATGCAAAGATTCTCTATGCAGTTTCTAAGATTTTGAAACTCTGGAGATCAGTTTCACATTCAGGTATATTTCTTTATATAAAACTATAAAACACACTATTGAAAACAAATAGTGGGAATGTAAAAAAATCTCTTTAACTTATTACACAGGAATGAAACACTGATTGCATCAAAAGTTGTTTTATAAATTTAAAATAACCTTTTAGATAACATCACTGTGCATTGAAATGACAAATTAAATTTGCATTTGATCATTTCAGAAAGGACTGATGAATTTTGAATTATAACTGCTGAGAGAAATGGAGCCAGGTGTTAGATACAATATGAAATGTGTGGTTTCTTTCAGAATCGTTTTACTCTGGGAATAAATTTATTATTTGTTTCATTATCATAGAGAAAAATAAAGAAAGAATCCTCATTTAATTGGGACTGAAAGGTTTATGTGAAATCAATATAGACATGGCCTGGGGCTGTGTTTTACTGCTGAATTGTGCTTGAATTGTACTACAGATAATAGAAGTATAACAAATTTAATAAAATATAATATTACTTGACTTCTATTGCCACCATCTATATAGCATTTGATATTTTAAGAATCAATTTTTGAATAAGCATTTTCTTTTACATTTCATTTAAAGTAACTATATACAGAAAGAAAATTTAATGCAGAGCCTATGCAATAATAAGCAATTTGAGTGTTAATATTTTATTAGACAAGCATAAGTTTGCATATTTAATATTTTTTCTGTGTAGTGATGTCTTCATATAGTAAACACAATGCACAGTGTGTAATTATATTTTCTTTTATTCATGTACATATTGCACCATGTTGTGTTTCAAATCCAAACCATATAGGGTTTTGTCAAGTGCAAATATTTTTCTTGTTAATTTTTAATAATAATAACAGTAGTAATAATAATAGAATTAAATCCAGATCATAAGTCATAGACTCTCAGAAATAAAGGTCCTTGAGCACCTTATGGAGTCAAGATATTAAACCCTTATCAGATAGTTTGTAAGCATTTTGTCCCATTCTGTAGGCTGTCCCCAGCCCTGTTTTGTCCTTGACTGCAGAGAAGCATTTTAGTTTAATGCAAATCCTTGTCTGTTTTTGGCTTTGTTTCTAATGTCATATCCAACAATTATTTCTGAGATCAGACAGTTGTTGTCCCGTGTTTTCTTCTAGTAGATCCACGTTTGCATCTTAAATTTGTCTTTCATCATGTCGAGTTATTTTGCGCATGTTGAGAGATAATAGTGGTTCTAGTTACATTTCTATTGCCATGACAAATACCCAGGTGAAAAGCAACTTGGGGAGAAAGAATTTGATTCAGCTCCCTATACCAGGCTACAATCTGTCACTACAGGGAAATCAGTGGGAAGAGCTAGAGACAGCTGATCAGGTCACATCCACAGTTATAAAAAAATAGCAACTGACTACAAATGTAAGAGTTTATTTCTAGGGTCTCTTCATAATGACTATTTTATGGATACTAACTATGTAATAAAATAAGATGAATTCCTCATTATATTTCATTTCTATATATATTGTTTATATATAATAATTATTTTTGATGTACATGTTAATATGTAACAAGTATAGTTAATATTATTTGTTTTAGTAATTAGTTATTAAATTTATAATTTCCTTTTATAAAAATTCATTGAGTTTTTTACATTAAAATACATTTTTACTGTTTACTTATTTACTTATATTTACGTGTGTGTGTGTGTTTGTGTTTGTGTTTGAATATGTGTGGGCATGTGTTTACTACAACATGCAAACGGAGGTCAGAGAACAACTTCCAGTGTCAAATCTCTCCAACCAGGAGGAATTCAATCATAACGTCATGTTTTGGAGTAAAATTTCTTTATCCACTAATCCTACTCACACGCTAAACAATAATTTGTCTTTAAAAATCTTATTTATGTATTTTATTCCCTCTGAGTTCGAATGTATTTCAAGTTAAATTGTATTTGTCATTGTGTTTATTTTATTCTTTTAATTTACTTTAAGATACATGCATCAGATACAATAGAAACCTTTTAAACATTTTTGTTTTTGTTGTTGTTCCTTTGTTGATTGTTTCTTGAGGGTATCTCCCTAGTCACAGCCTGCCTGGATTGTGAACCAGGGTGGCCTCTATCTCCCAAAGATCCACCTACCTCTGCCTTCTGAGGGCTGGAATTAAAGACTCATGCCACCACACCCAGTGTACCTTTTAAACGTTTTAATGAGCATTAGAAAGCATACATTTCCAAAGGGCTTACTTGAATTAGAACTCTGTTTCCATTGAAGTAATGATCTTTTATAGACAATGGAATTTATTCAAAAAATTGTTCTTTTCATCATTTGACAAATATCCATTTCTACCTCATGAGCAGTGTTTTGGAAAAAAAAAAAAAAAAAACTTATGTGACAACTGTGTAGAACATTTTGCCTTTGATCTGGATGTCTGTTCCTGCCATTTTTCCTTTCCTGTTCAGTTGCTGTCCTTTGCCTTAGGCTTAGCAATGATGAAATTAGAGACTGAAGTAATCGATATTAGTGCATGAAAACAGAGGCAGCAACTACGGATTGGGAAGGGAGGAAAGGTGTTTACCTATATTTGAATGGTAGTTATGACATTGAAGTTCATTTTGTTTCTCAATTTTTCCTCAGGTTTATTATTACTTCTGCACATTTCATTTATTTTTAACAATCCACTTATTATGTCAAACAAAACAAAGCTTTCAGTTCCACATCAGTTTCCCTGGAGCACATTCCCTTCCACAGGAGGTGATGCTGATTTTGATTTATAGCACACTTTACCATTCTTAGCGATGAGGAAAATTAGCATAGTCAAGATGAATATTTTCTCAGCATGAGATACCTGTTTTGCATACATTTCTTCTGAACCTTTATAGAGGAACACTTTGTAGAGTGTTCTAACAATGGGGGAAAATGTTGAGGAAACTTCTTAAAATTTAGAGTTGGAAATGTTATATGTAATTTCAAAACAATTATCTTAATAGATTTCATCATGTTTCATATACATTGAAATTTTTTCTCATAATTAGGAAGATGATTAAATGGACTACAATATGCCAGTCTTTGGAAAACATGTTGGATAGATAAAGATACAGTTATTCATATACTATGATGGGAAATAATCAGATAATTTTATCATGCAAAATATTTCTCTAAATTTAATTCAGTTCAGCGAGCGATAATATTAAAATATCAAAGTCTACATTTGGCAGCTGAAAACACATGCACAATAACTGAAGGGTAAGAGGATGCATCATGATAGGAATAAAGAAACCTATTAGAGCTAATGGGTAATAGAGCTATGACACTGAAAGACAGTGACACATGAATGTTGCTATAAACTTAAAAGAAGTTTGTATCCATATATTCTTATACCAGAAAAAAATAAGATAAATATTAAGGGGCTGAGGAGATTGGTCAGAGGTTAAGAGCCCTAACTGCTCTTGGAGATAACCTGGATTTGATTCCCAGTACCCACATGGTGGTTAACAACTGTCCAGAACTCCAGTTCCAGGAAATACGATGCCTTCTTCTGACCTCCACAGACATTGCACAACTTGGGAGCATTTACACACATGTAGACCATATACTCATACATATAAAATAATGAATAAAATATTTTAAAATTAAAATCAAAACAAATAAAAGATTTTTACGAGATAAACATTAAAACCATGAGTATCAAACTTTCTTTGAAAACGAACTATAGAAAAATCACTCCTAGAGCTGACAAGATGGTTCAGTAGGTGAAGGTGTTTGCAGCAGGGTGTGATGACCTGAGTTTGATCTCTGGGAGTCACATGGTAGATGAAGCAAACCTATTTCGGCAATTTATCCTCTCACCATCACAGCACGCCATGGCATGAGGACACACACACAAGCAGACACAGAAATAAAAAAATATAGACACAACAAAAATTTTTAAAGAAAAATCTTCCAGAAATTAAGGGAAATAGGATTGTTGATACATGTCATTGGTAGACTATTTGCTGAGCATGCATGAAAATATTTTTAAAGTGTAGAAAAATAAGTAATTTAAAAAAAATTGATGCAAATCTATACAGGTATGATTCCATCTAAACATAAATATGTATGTTTGTTGTTTTATGACAATTATAATATTCATGCATTTTTTTAAAAAAATTCATTTTATTGGTCACATTTTCATCTTGTTCATATTTTATGTTGTCAGGAAAGGACTTCCCTTTCTGCCTCAGGCCCTTATGTGACTGCATTTTATGATCTGTTTAAAAGTGGCACAGCTAGTAAAAAGACAATTTATTGACAAAAACAAATGACTCCTGTACATATCATAAAGAGTTAATAAAATGCTTTATTGATGTGATTTATTTGTGCCATATAAACAAGGGTGAAAAATCATTTCTTAAAGTCTGCCAACACTACAAAATTCATATCCCTTGGAAGTCAAATATATATAAATCACCTTTCAAACTAGCACTAATACTTTTTATGTTTCAGTCCTTGGAATAATTAGACTACAAATATCTTCAGGAAAAGGGGTGGTTAAATAGGGAGGTATATACATATAATAATAGAATCATATTTGGCCCTATAGTCATGTGAATTTTGTGCTTATACCTTCAATGAGCTTGAATAAATGGAATGACTTTATCTATATGAAACTTGTTGAGAGTTCATAGGGGATAGACAAGTATCAAAGACACTATGATGGATTAGTGTTCTAGCTACTTTCCCATTGCTTGATAAATACCATGGCCAAAAGTAACATGGAGAGGAAAGGGTTTATTTCAACTTACAACTTTTAGGTCATAATCCATCACCGAGGGAACCCAGGGCAGGAGCTCAGGGAAAAATGTGAAGGCAAGAAGTGAAGCAAAGACCATGGAGGAAGTGCTCATTGGCTTGGTTTCCCTGAGTTGCTCAGTTATCCAACTTACACATGTCAGGCCCTCCTGCCCAGGGATGGCTCTACCAACAGGGAGCTTGGTTCTCTCACATCAACTAGCAATTAAGAAAATGCCTCACAGACATGCCCACAAGCCATTCTGATCTGGGAAATTCTTCTGTTGAGGTTCTCTCTTCCCAAGTGACTCTAATTGTCAAGGTGACAAGATTCAATCAGTACAATTTTTAAAAAGTGAATATGCTGCTTATGCAAATATATACATGTGTACACACGCCAAATTAAAGGAAGGTAGTAAAACAATTAGCACTAACCTCAAAATTAAAGATTGTATTAATAAAGCTGGGTGTGGTGGCTCATGTCTTTAATCCCAGCACTCCGGAAGCAGTAACAGGCCAATCTCTGAGAGATTGAATCCAGCCTGGACCACATAGTGAGTTCCAGGCCAAATGTTGCTACAGGGAGACCCTATTACAAAAAAAATTAAAAACATACTGTATTAATAATGAAACTGATAATACAAAATAGGAAATTTAAAAGAGGTAATTTTTATGAATTTTATTTTAAATACTTTCTAAGATAAAATTCTTAGCATTTATTCATATTTTATAGTGATCGTGAGTTCTACACAATTCCATGAAAAATATATAGGATATTTATCAGCATGCTCACAACGGCAAAAGGGAAAATTTAATGATGCATGTTTCTCATGAGATGAAGTGATGGCTCAGCTGTTAAGAGCTGTTCTTGCAGAAGACCGGAGTTCAGATCCCAGCACCTACATGGCAGCTAACAACGGTCCCTAACTCCAGCTCCAGGAGATCTGACAGTCCTCTTCTATGTTCCACAGGCACTGCATGACATGGTGCACTTACATACATGCAGACAATACCTCATACACATAAAATTAATATAAATAAAAATAAAGATGAATATTTCTTTACAAAGAGTGAGACATCATAATATAAAATTTCAAGAGAGTTATATATCATATCTTAAATATCTATGAAACACTAATCTTATATATAAGATTATTTGGGAATAAAATATTCCATTTATCTTTCTTAATTTCTTAAATACATCATGGTAATATATTAGTCTATTTTTATCATTATTTCAGTAAATACTGCAATGGAACACTCAACATCTTTACCTTTCAACTACTACATCATTGGTATTCCACTTTGCAGATTGATTAATATGCTAATCTCCATTTAAGAAAAGCAAGGACTTAGGCTGGAAGATGGCTCAGTGGTTAAGAAGACTGACTGTTCTGGCAGACAACCTGGGTTTGAATCCCAGCACCCATATGGCAGCTAACAACTGTCCGTAACTCCAGTTCCAGAGGATCCGACAGCCTAAATGCAGGCAATACACACATACATATAAAAAATAATAAATAAAATATTATAAAAAAGGAAAGGAAGGACTTGGACCATAATTTTAAGCCACTAATTAAAAATTACAACAGAGGTCTTATACTGAGTTCAATATTGTATAACTGTATTAATTCAACTGTGAACCTAGAAACACAGCCACTTGTGAAAGAGATATACTCTTGCTCTGGAGTGTGCTACTGAATATGTTAAAGCTGTAATGAAATGCTTTTTCTAATCATGTAGTTATTTAAAAAATAAATAAATTTAAAAAAATTACAACAGAAATGTATTTATTTGTAATTGTCTCAAATTGCTGATTGGAAAATATTTGTTAAATTTTCAAACATTATGTGATCTTCAAGTAGTCCTATGTCTACTTAGGGAGCTTCAATAAGATGTCCTTCAATTTCCATATCTTTCCTCAAATGTACATTTTGTATATTTTACTCTATTACCCATTGCATCAAATAAATCAGATAAAATATTTAACACTATAGAAATAAGACATACTGTGTGAATTTCACCTACTTATTAACTTTCTGTGCCTATATGCCAGTATTTTCAAATTCTAATCCTCGTGTAAGTTCACACTATTTTTTCTAAGTTTGAAGCAGTATCTGACTTCATCCTTCCACCTACTTCTGCCTTACTTTTGGTATATAGCCTCTTCTTAATTATATGTCTATATCTATACTCATATATACATCCCAACTGCAGAATTTACAGTCAGAGCTCTAGATTTTCTCATTCCTTTATCCTTTTAGCAATATCATAAATATTATTTATTTTAATTATGTACAAGTTCTAGTTCTTTGTGTTATTTATCCATATTTGAATGTGGTACACAAAACTACAAAAATTTTCTTCAGGATAACAATAATAGTAATCAATACTGCATAAGCTGTGTGTATGACAGATGTCAACATCTTTCATTCATTTTCAGAATAATAAATATGATTGCAAAAAGTATTGTAGCACAGAATGAATTTTGAAGTACTTTCAAGTTTCAATCATAATATTCATATTACTCTCCTTGACCTCTATGTTAGTATGTTATACATAGTGGCAACTTTAACAGTAACTAACCTTGAATGCAACTTGGCCCTTTGGAAAAGTTTAGAGTTAAAAAGACAGCAGCATTGGTTATTCTTTCCTTTTGGGTATTTAAGACCCTGCAATTTACCCAGATAAACCAATTTATTTTTACTCTTAAGGTCGTTTAAGGATCTTTTCCTCAGTGGTCACATGGGCTTGGGAGGAGCCACTATCTCTTTTCTTTTACCAGTTCCTTCTATGTGAAGATACCCCAAAGGTCCTTCTCCATCATGGCTGGCTTTACTTGGAAGCATGGAGGAAATGTTTCCTCTGTGTTGACCCTCCTCTTTGTAGATTGGATACTGGTTCAAGTCCAAAAAGGAAAGTATAAGCAAAGATTAAAGGGATCAATATAATTTTTAAAATTCCATATGTATACCTAAAGGCTACATAACAAGAAACAATACCAGATAGGAGATACTCTCCTTTGAGTTATTGGCCAGGGTGGCCCAAAATACTCCCAGACAGTAACCCAGCATAGAAATGGGAAAATGAACAGCAGAGTCCAATCTTATGTAAAGGAATATTGACAACTGATTGCTGCTAGATGAGGAGCAGCTGATCTTCCTAAAACAAGGATCTCTAGATAGGCTGAATAGATTTAGCAGATGGACAAGCACTGGGAATGGCTGGGGGCACCAACAACACAGTGGAGAGTAACAAGGATGACAGAGTATATAGGCTCCAGTTGGGGGGGGAAGTATGGGTGGGTGCCATTTGGGAAGTGGGTACATAGATGAATAAGATTTTTTGGGATGTTCTGTAGGATATAAACACAAAAAAATCCACAAATAAAAAAATATTGGAGGAAGAAGCATAAAAATTTACTTCATGTTAATTAATAGAGGTGATAAACGTTACCACTGAAGTCTACATGATGACTTTATATCCATACTCAGGGGCCAAGGATCTGAGTGTAACCAACTGTGACTGGTAATAATCAGATACATAGAGATAAGAGACACATGTGCAAACATCTTAATGTCAATTGCATTAAAAATGATTTTTTCTGTAGGAAACTGTATATTTTAAGATGAAGTGAAGATCTTTTTTAAAGGTTAAAACCCCATTCAATTTTATATCTTATGGGGACTATACTGAGTTCAATATTGTATAACAGTATTAATTCAATTGTGAACCTAAAAATTTATAGCCACTTTTGAAAGAAATGTATTCTTGATCTGGAAATTGTTATTGAATGTGTTAAAGCTATAATTAAATGCTTCTTCTAATCATGTGGTTATTAAGTAAAAACAAAAGACAGCAGTCGATTTGAGTGACATTCATCTTCTCTGGACATTTATTTCATTGCAGCATTCTTTAAATACATTTGTTGTTTCCTGTTTCCTCCCCTCCATTTTAATCTTATTTCACTTCTCTTTAAGTGTTGTATAGACTGTTGTTTGTAGTACTCAAGATTGTCTTGAGTACTACAAACCAAGATCCTCAAATCCCCCATCACGTCTGGAATGTATCTATTCAGTTTCTTGAGTCCTTCTCTGGCTTCACAACAGAGGATAGTGTTGTGCAACTTCTAATAATAAAGAGGTGGAGTATGGGTACCCTCCAACTTTCAACGTGAAGCTGGACAGCTCTTCTTTCCTCTGTAACTCTGTCATCTTTCCTCATAATTGCCATGCTCTGAAAGACATAGCCTTCCAGAAACTGTGTTCAGTCATACAATTGTAGTGAGAAACTGAGGTAAATCAACATAAAAATCCCACATAAAAACAATTGCATTTATAAGCACATATGGTTAAGCCAAGTACACTTATTCACTAAATAGGGAGTCTTCTTACTAAAATATGTAACTGATTCAATGTATCTTCTTCTCTTTAATAAAATTGGGAAGACATTGTACTTTAAATTCATCGATTTGTTTCTTCTGATTGCCATAAAATGCTTTGGAAGGCAGACATTTTAAATAATATAAATGATCACAAGTCTTGTCATTATATTTGAAGCCAAATTTGTGGACCATGCTACTTAATGTTACAAATTTTCATATGAATATCATCAGAGCTACTATTTCATAGCTGTATATGTATGTCTTTGGTGTCTTTTGTTTATAAAATGTTGAATTGAGACATTTAAAACAGAATAGGTAGAGTTAAATGTCCTGGTTCTAAAGGAAAACTCAACCAGGCAGTACTGTCAGTATCATTAACCATATCTAGTCTTTATGGGTGACAGTGTGTTCTTGTAAATTTAATTAAGAGTCTATTCCTTAAAGTATGTGTGTGTGTGTATGTGTGTGTGTATGTGTGTGTATGCATGCACATTACTGATAAAAAATAGAAAATGCCTTAGAGCTTTAAATTTTTAATAAATATAAGATAATAAGACAGGCATGGTGGTGTACGCCTTTAATCCCAGCACTTGGGAGGCAGAGGCAGATGGATCTCTGTGAGTTCAAGGCCAGCCTGGTCTACATCATAAGTTCCAGGACAGTTGGGGCTACAGGAAGACCCTGTCTCAAAAAGGCCAAAAAACAAAAATAAAAAAATAAATAGAAGATATTACTTTATAATATTTTAATAAATACAAGATTTTATATTCATTGATAAGATTTCTATATCTATGTGTTGTCTACTTTAATTTACAAATATTTACTTTAAATACTTTAAATTCTTATGTGCTATTTGTCCATTTATGTGAGTTGTAATATGCTGCTTTGATTTATGTGTATAATGGGTTATGAAAGACTTGGGTTTCTAGTGTATCTCCCATTCTGCATTGATCATTTCTTTATGGTTTAAGTTCAGCTGTTTTGTTTACTGTTTCTTCTAATCATACACATTTTCCTTTCACACAGTTGCTCCTACACTGATTATTTATTTTAGATGACTAATTATCTTACTGTATTTTCAAAGTTTACAGCATTTAGTCCATAGAATTTCCATTTCCACTGCATATGAATAGTGAATATAAAGTATCTGCACCACTCACCATCAGTCATTTCACAGAATCATATAAATATATTTATTTTGCAATTACAAACACAATCTTCCATGCTACTGTCAGGGATCCTGCCCTGACACAGGAGCCAGGGAAATGAAGGTGAGCTGTCAGCCCGTTACCCGCAGCCTCCCCAGGAGACAATCAGATGCCACAGGGAGCCAGTCAAGCAGGAACTTGTTTATTACAGGTATTACAGGGCTTATGAAGGCAAAAACCACAAGGAAAATCCCCTCCCCAACCAAGTGTCCAATCATGTTAAAGGTCAACTTGAACATGCAGTCTTCTCTCCACAGCACAGCACAGCGTTCACGAAGTGATCACGTGCTGCCAAGGTGCACGGAAATGACAGGAGCCAATCAGCAATTCTTCAAAACAAGTCTGGCCATGTTCTGGACGTTTCCTCTAGGTGCCAAACAAGTCTGATCATGCCCTGCCATTTCCTCTAAGGACCTTCTTGCCTCTCCCCTGGCCTCAGGGTCCCGCATCTCTCCCCATACTTTGTTTTAAAAGTGAGGTCCCTTAAGGATAGCCTCTGGGGTTGGGGCACACTGTCCCCATCCCCCTCCCTGTCTTAGATTGCCTCTCCTCAGGCACTGAAGTTGACCGTCCTTGGGTAACCATGATTGCCCTCATGGCTCCTGTCTTATGTTCATCAGCCTGGGAGGGTCTTACCCGTCATTGGGATTAGCCACACATTTCCATGTCTGGTGTCTATTCCATGAGGAGGCAAAACAACCTGGGCCCTCAGGCTAGCTCAAGCATCCATGCCTGTATTTGTCTTGAGGAGCAGCCAGAGGGGGATTGGGTAGCCAGGGCAAGTTGGACCAGGAGTTTCTTCATCTGTCTTTGTCTTCTGATAACCATGCAGAGACACCTGAGGAAAACAAAAGCTAGCACAAGCATTAGAAACATGCTCCCATACCTTACTAAAAAAGGAGGAGTCCATGGATAGGACCAGGGCCTGAATATAATTTAGATCAATAATGTAATTGGTCAGCAATATGGAATAATTAAGAAATTGTTGGTTCCAGTGGCCATGAATATAGTCCGTGAGTTGTAGGCCTGATTTAGTAATATTTTGAACTCTGTAAGGGGTGAGACAAAGTGACCTAAAGCGAGGATCGCAAGCTAACAGAGCCCTGTCTTTGGTAAGTGAAAGCTCTTCACTTAAGGGCAAGAGTATAGGCGGGGAAGGGACCAAGGCCCAGAGGACCTTGGCTTTTATTTGACAGATGGCTAGCAGGAGAAGGAATACCATTATTGACATATTTTGGTTAGCCATCTATTGATCAGATCTTGAATAATTATGCTAACAATAAAGATGATGATGGCTAGGGCAGCAGTGGCGAGCACGGCAATGAAAGCCTCCCATCCAAAATACTCCATCCTGTAAGACATAGAAATCCTCCTCAAAGGGCCGTTACCTTTGCGACAGGGTTATTCCTGCATCTTTAGATTCCTTGTAGGTATCCAGATGGGTTGGGGTTCATCTGTGGGAAAGATTCATCCAACCCTCTGCCCATAGTAAGGAGAGGGTCAGGTCCTTGCCATTGTCCCATTTCTGGATCTTTCCATCTGACATGTACCTCTGTTCTTTGCGCCTGACGCCCCCAATGTTTTTGGAATCGAGATTCCAATTGACGTTTTTGAAAATTGAGAATATTGATGGTAAATAAGGCTGAACCTAGCTGTTGGTGGGGGCTTACTCCTCCATTTTGCATTGGTAATTGGGTCTTTAGGTCCTGATGGTTACATTCTATGATAGCTTGGCCCTGGGGGTTATAGGGGATCCCGTGTTATGGTGGATTCCCCATAAAGAGAAGAAGTCCTGTAAGCTTTTACTTATGAAGCATGGTCCATTGTCAGTTTTAATCCTTTGAGGTAATCCCAGCATAGCAAAGCACTGGAGGAAGTGAGACTGAGCATGTTTAGACATTTCTCCTGTATGGGCAGTAGCCCAACAGGCATGTGAGAACATGTCAATAGACATGAAAACACTTAAGTTTTCCAAAAGGAGCCTAATGTGTGACATCTGTCTGCCAAAGAGAGTTAGGCTTCAGCCCCCTAGGGTTTACCCCTGGTTGTTGGAGGGGTGTCACCTGTAGAAAGGGTTGACAAGACTTATAGGTATGTGCAGTTTTCTTAGGTCCTTCATAGGGACTTGAGGGAACCTCTTATGAAATCCCTGCCAATTTACATGGGTATGATTATGCAGTTGTTGAGCTTTCTCTAGGCCTGCTGATAGGATATGGGTAGAAGCCATTTTGTCTGCCTCTGAGTTGCCCTGGGAAAGGAACCCAGCAGTCCTTGGTGGTCCTTAAGGTGCTGTAAGAAAATGGGGCCTTGCTTTCTGTTAACAGTGTTTGAACTTGGATCATTAAGGGGGTAATAGTGTTGTCATTTAGCCGAATATGAGAATTTAATAATCCTGGGAGAAGGTTGACTACATATAGGCTGTCAGAGAACAAGTTCATGGGGTCATCTACTTTGGACAAGGCTAGGGCAATGGCCATGAGTTCTTTAAATTGAGCAGAGCCCTCACAAGTGTGAACATATGTTTTTGGTTCTGTTCCTACCCCTGGGTAAATTACTACAGCAGCTCCGAATATTCCTCCATCAGTAAACACATTATACACCCCCATCACAGGGTTTTCGACAAAAAGCCTGGGGGCCCTCCAGTAGAGGGTGTGAAAGGAAGTTACCCATTTTTGAGGATCATAATGACAGTCCAGCTTTCCCGGAAAGCCCTCCAAGGCTATGGCCATTCGGCTGTTTTTTTCTGCAGAGCCATTCAAAGTCCTTTACCAATAAGGGATAATAATCTTGTGGGGGTCAATGCCATAATGTCTCAGGGCTATATCCCATCCTTTCTCAATTAAGTCAGCTAACTCATCCATGTATGTATACACCCGTGGAGTGCCCCCTAGTGAGGTATGCACTAATTGGAGGGGCTTCCCCCCGTATGTGAGGACAGATGTCATCAGTGCCTCACCGGGGAGCACCCATAGTTTGAGGTCCTTTCCAGGCATATAGCGGGCTTGTTGGGCTTGGTCCAGGGCTTCCTGGACCCCTGTAAAATGTCTAGGTGTTGTGGGTTCAGATGGATTAGCTCTGACGGCTGTTTACCCACTAATATTTGGAACAGGAGCTCCAATGTCTCAGTAGAGATGGGCATCATGGACCACAGCCAATTAATCTCCCCCAATAATTTTTGAAGTTCTCTCAGGGTCATATTAGGTTTAATAGCCAGTTGTGGCTTTAAGGGACTCACCCCCTCCATGAACAGTGTAGTCCCCAGAATCTTAAAGGGGGCAACAGTCTGTATTTTGTCCAAGAACACTTGAAGCCCTCCCACCTAGAGGCATTTTTGGGTGACCTCATATAATTCCTGCAATTGGGAGAGATTTGGTGCCCCAAAAATTATATCATCCACGTAGGCATATACAGTAGCATGTGACAAAAACTCTTTTGGGCTCAAGAGCGCCCTTATGAAGCTCTGAAAGAAAGTTGGGCTGTTGGCCATGCCTTGGGGCAAGACTGTCCATTCTTAACTTTCATCAGGCATGCTAAAGTTGATGGAAGGCGCAGAGAAGGTGAACTTCTCTTAATCTTTGGGTTGCATGGGGATAGAGAAAAAGCAGTCTTTGATATCTATAACTATGAGAAATAGGTCTGAGGGGATAGCGGCTATCCTGGGAAGTCCCAAGGGGACTTCCTCCAGGGTCATTCTGGCGTTGACCTTGTGGAGGTCCTGTAGCATCCTCCATTGGCCAGATGACTTTTTATGACAGAAACAGAGGTGTTCCAAGGGCTCATGGAGGGGTAGATATGCCCCAGCACAAGTTGTTCCTGTATAATATGCCTCAAAGCCTGGAGCTTTGTCTCGGACAAGGGCCACTGTTCCACCCAAACAGGGCTCCCTGGGACCATCGGATTGCAGGAACTTGAAGACAGTGGTCTCTAGGATCGGGGGTGGACCTGGAGAGACACTCAGACCCTGCCCCCCTGTAGTTTGAGAGGTGGTCAAGGGGGTGTCTAACCCTATTCATTTCCTTATCATCGAGGAGCACCTCGATAAACTCCCTATTGTCCATGGTCACAAAAATATCCACCCCTCCCAGGAGGTCTCTCCAGAAGAGGTTGTAGGAAAGCCCCTCAGCCACCGAAGGTCTGATCTCCCCCTTAGTACCATCTGGTTCCTGCCAGCAAAGCCAGTTATTAAGCTCCCATGTTGGCATGGTGCCGCTGACACCCATCACCTGTGGGCCAGGCTCGAGGGGCCACCTTCTAGGGACCTCTTCCTTCCTCAGGATGGTCATATCTACCCCAGTGTGAATAATGCCCTCAAACCTCTGCCCATCTATCAAGATGTCTATCTTAGGGCAGAGCCCTGGGATGATAGGGACCGTCCAGTGGGCAGTGGGCCCTCTAGGGCCTGTGCACCCCCCCATTTTGGTGACAGGGCTGGGGGTTGCCCCAAACCTAGTTTAAAGGTTTGCCCTCCACATCATACCTGGACCAGCAGTCCTTTTTTCTATGAAACCCCTTGTGGCAGCATGGGCACAGGCCCTGGGCTTGTCACCCTCCACCTTGAGAGGGCCTTTCCCTCACGGGCTGTCTCTCTTTAGGTGCCTGGGCTGGTTGCACCCAAAACATCTCCATCCTCAGCCCTGGGGCACCTATCCTGCAGCCCAAGGCCTATGAGGGCTTCTCTAAAGGCTGTAGCTAGAGCCTCTGCCTGTGTATTGAGGACTGCGGCCATAGCTTCAATTGCCTTTGTTTTGGTTCCTATGTCCTTTGAGGCCATGATCCAGCTGCTCATGGAATGTTCCTTTAACCCTGCACAGGTGACCTTATGGTCAGCGTTCATACGGTCCCATACTAGCATTTTTATGAACTGTTCTCTGAGTGGCCCAGGGTTAAACTTTCAACTTAGACTCTTTTCCACCCTATGTACAAAATCATGTAATGGCTCCCCTGAGCTTTGATGGATCCCCGATATGGTGGCTCCATAGGGCCCATATCTAACTTATGCCAGGCCTTGAGGCCAAGGGCCCTGACCTGCTCTGTATATGGTGGCAGAAGTGCTGCCTGCTGGGCACTCATGGCAAAAGCGTCCGTGGTCCCTGTCAGCATGCTGAAAGTGATAGGGATGGGGGTTGGCAGCACGGTTATTTTCCACCTGGACCCGACATTCCTCTCGGTATAGTGCCATCCATTTAATGAAAAAGGGGCTGGGGAGGACCGCCTTGGCTAGATCCATCCAGTCTTTGGCCGTGCAGGGTTGATATACCAAACCCTGGAGAAGGGTGTCGACCCAGGGGGACCCGGGGCCATCCTCGGCCACCGCCTTCCTTAATTCTTTAAGATCTTTAGCCTCCCAAGGGTACCAGGTGGCCAGGCACTGGGGTCCAGGGTTGATGTTTAATGGGGAAGACTGCCTTGGCTAGATCCATGCAGTCTTTGGCCATACAGGGTTGATATACCAAGCCCTGGAGAAGAGTGTCAACCCAGGGGTACCCGGAGCCATCCTTGGACACCGCCTTCTTTAATTCTTTAAGATCTTTAGCCTCTCAAGGGTACCAGGTGGCCAGGTGCTGGGGTTGGGGGTTGATGTTTACAGGAAAAGCCTGGACCAGTCCCATGGGAGTGGATAGTTCTGCTCCCTAATATTCATCCCGACTGCCCATGGTCACCCCCTTTTCTCCCCCCTTCTTGTCACTGCCCCTTTCCAGATCTCTCCATAGTATATGCTTTGGTTTCACTTTCAATCATTGGGCTCTCTCCTCATCAAACACTACCCATCAATCTTCCCCTGTGGCCTTATCCATCTGGCACAGGCCGGTATGTCCAGGGGTCAGATCCAGGGTTGAAGTTTATGGGGAAAGCCTGGACCAGTCCTGCCAGAGCGGAGAGCTCCAATGGACTAGATCAAGCCCCCGACAAGGGTCTTTTCCCTCATGCTCATCTAGACTGCCTGGGGTCCCCCCTTTATCTTCCCCATTCTCGTCACCCCCCTTTCTGGATCTCTCCATAGTATGTGCTTTGGTTTCACTTTCAATCTTTGGGCTCTCTCCTCATCAAACGCGACCCATTGATCTTCCCCTATGACCTTATCCACCTGGCAAAGGCTGGTATGCCCGGGGGTCAGATCAGATTGAAAACATGACTTAAGGGCTGAGATCATGGGGTGAAACCCCAAGGGTGGTTCCTCCCCTCTATTGATCTCTGCCTTACAAGCCAGTTCTTCAAGTTGGTCCCAGGTAGCCCACTGGAATAAATTGTCCATGGGGAGCCAGGGAGCAAGACACAGGGCAGCCTCCCAGACCTTCTTTGATGAGGAATTGGACTGTTCTAACCCGCTGGATCTCAACATGTGTCTCAGCGCTGTGAGCGCCAGATCCTCACTTTTGCTCATTGAGTTACCCATCTCTTGGGGTATCACTTCCCTTGATACCCAAGTAGCCCCAGCGGTCAGCTCCTGTAGCGGGTCCAAGTGCTCTTCGATCCCCACGTTGGGCGCCAGGTGTCAGGGATCCTGCCATGAAACAGGAACCGGGGAAAGGGAGGTGAGCTGTCCGCCCATTACCCACAGCCTCACCAGGAGACAGACACGACAGTGAGCCAGTCAAGCAGGAACTCATTTATTATAGGCATTACAGGGCTTATGAAGGCAAAAACCACAAAGGAAAATCCCCTCCCCAACCAAGTGTCCAATCATGTTAAAGGTCAACTTGAACATGCAGTCTCTTCTCCACAGCACAGCATAGCATTCTCCAAGTGATCACCCACTGCCAAGGTGCATGGAAATGACAGGAGCCAATCAGTGATTCTTCAAAACAAGTCTGGCCATGTTCTGGCTGTTTCCTCTAGGTGCCTAACAAGTCTGATCATGCCCTGACGTTTCCTCTAGGCGCCTTCTTGCCTTACTCCTGGCCTCAGGCCCCCACATGCTACTACAGAAATTCCAGTTGCTTCAATCTGATTGATTTTGTATTAGTTGTTCTGAGGGCCAGACCCAGAGTACATGCTAGCTAAGAACTCTATAACAGCACTAAGTTCCCATCTCTTCATTCTACTCTCCCTCTTCTCATTTTCTTTGATAATACATCTATTCTTTCTTTTATGCATAAAATAAACTTAATTTTATGATATATTACTACAAAAACTAGGTAGGTGCTATAATGAATCAAAGAAGGCTCCAAATTAAAAGCACCTTTAAATAACATTAATGTTCAAAAGTGAGGGAAAGACTCCTGCAACTTGCTGGTCAATCCTTTATTCTCAGTACTCACCACAATAGATGCTATGGCCCTCAGACTCTTCTCCCCTGAGGCACTCACTGATCATCAGTCATCTCCTCTACTAGCTATAGAATGTTGTGCATCTATATGCACATATTAATAACTAGTTATATTCTTGATCATTTCATTTTTATAGATCTCTTAGAGAAATTATTTTTCACATCCTCATCCTAAAATTTTCATTCCCTTGATAGTTTGGTTCACAACCTATTTATTGTCCAGTTATATCTGCTAAAAATTACAAGAGAAAACAGAACATGGGAAAAACAGCCAGTTCCATTGATATTCTTCAAACTAACAAAATTGGTGCATTCTATGGATGCAGATTACTTAGGAAGGCATAAAACAATGTTTGAAGCTAAACAACTTGAAGTCTAGTTCGATTCAAATGCTTAGAGGTGAGCTCTGCAGCTTCATCCTATTCATGCTTCACCTGAAAAGTACATTAATTAGCATTACCTTAGATAAATTTGTTGCAGACATTACTGCAATGAGCTATGCCACAGCTCTAATTAAGATATCAGAGTTGAAAGCATTTTGTATAAGCCAAGGGACATTATGTATCTAGGTGTTTCAACTTCGCAGGGACTTGTAAATAATCTGTAGTTTAATTACAAGCAAGTTGTTTCTTAAAACATAGAATGATTAGAAGAGGTGTCTTCATATAACTACTAAAACAGCCATTAGCGCAGCTCTGTACATTCTCAGAATGAAGGAAATTGCTGTTTAAGAATATAGTGATAGGGGCTGGAGAGATGGCTCAGTGGTTAAGAACACTGCTCTTGCAGAAGACCTGGGTTCAAGTCCCAACACCCACATGGCTGCTACTAACAGTCCTTAACTCCAGGGGAATCCGAAGCCCTCTTCCGACCTCTGCAGCATTGCACAACACTGGTACACTTACATACATACAGCCAATACACTCATACACATAAAATAAAAATAATAAATAAAATATTTAAGAAAGAAATATAGTGATAGAGCTTTGATTGCTATTGAGGGTCCTAGGTAAAATGTATTCAGTTACTAATGTGTTAAACAGTTCTACAGAATTTTCCTAGATAGTCCCACAGATAGCATATCTCTGTCTTGGTAACAAGGCTAGGAAGAAAGTGCACATCAATCTGTCTGAACTGTGAGAATACAAATTCAATAATAGAATGCAATTTTAATCAAACACCCAGTAAAGTGATCAAGGATAAATGATTCAAGTTTTCTAAGCACTCTTACTAAATTTTGTGATTAACTGAAATTCTTGGTTTGGAGAGAGAGAGAGAGAGAGAGAGAGAGAGAGAGAGAGAGAGAGAGAGAGAGAGAGAGATTTTAGCACATTTTTGTGTTCTTTTAGAAAAATAATAAGACAGACTCTTTCCATTGCACTTGCATACCCACCAAAACTATATGGTAAGAACCTATTGCCCTGGAAAGACAGAAGTCAAGATTTAATTGCACAATAAACTTCCTCCTTGCTGGCTTATATACACAGAACCAGAATGGACTACGCAGGGTGCTGGAGGAGAAGGATCATGTATAACTTCACCCAGCTGTAGACCATGTGTGCTGCAATACTGACCCTCCCAAAGGGATCTGCTCATGAGTACAATAGTGGCACAAATATTTGGCGATAATCAACTGTTTTGTTATTAGATTTGAGGACCACTCAACTTACAAAATTATGTCACATTTATAAAAGCCTGTTAGCTGTCACTTGGAAATAGAGTTCCTATAGGAAGGATGTTCATTCCTGATTGACAAATGAATATAAAAGGCTAGATATTTTCATTAGTCAAACATTAGAGAGTAATGTATACATTGTAACCCACACTCGAGCCAATTTGTGGAACTCGGGAATTTCCTAGAGAGGATGTTAATTACATTTTCTTTTGATTTTGCTTATATCCTAAGAAAATTGTTAATAAAAGGGGGGATTTTTGCTTTTGTTTATAATTTCTCAACTAAAGTAGTTACTAATAATCAGCACATGCAGTCGATAGAAATTTTATTAGATTACACACTCCCACAAAACATATTTTCCATATTTTGAATATAAAAATGCTCTAAAGATCTTTTAAATTTTATTTATTAATTTTACTTTTTGTGTGTGGATGTATTGCCTGCATGGAGGTAAGTGCACTGGTGTTGCACAATGTCCATGGAGGTCAGAAGAGGCTGTTGGATCCTCTGGGACTGGAGTTACAGACAGTTGTTAGCTGCCATGTGGGTGTTGGGATTTGAATCCAGGTCTTCTGTAAGAACAACCAGTGTTCTTAACCACTGAGTAATCTCTCCAGGCCCAAGATCATTATTTTTTTAAAGTAGTCTTATTTCTTTTTTGCATTAATGTGTAATTGTGAAAAACACATTTTTTCCTGCAAATTCTTCACAAAACACAAATTAATGCATTCTCTTATTTATACTTAAAGTATAATGCCAAATTTAACAAATTACGGTCCTCTTTTGGAGGGCAGAAGGACGCCAATTGATCAGCTTGAAGAGGGTGCGGCGAGGGATTACTCACATCCCCGGGACAGCGTCAGAGGGCAAATCCATTTACTAAACTTACATGGAGGCTTATATAGGAAACTACAGGGTGATGGTGCCTATCCGCTGCCACTATGTATGGCTGACTTCAATTTAGTTCATGGGCTGAGAAAGGGAGACAGGAAGATAAACAATTCTGCTCAGGGACCCTGCTTCCATCTGGCTGTCATGTGACTGGGTGTGCCCGAGTCAGCTGCCCACCTTAGTGTTTGTTCTAAGGCCCCTGTCCCTAGATGTTGGCTTGGTACACCTGAACCCATTACTGATTCAGCCCCACAACAAATGTCAATATATCATTTTTTTTTCACCTTGGGAAAAGCAGATTCTTTAATAATAAACTGAAACCAACAAATCTTATTTAGTTCATTAGGAAAATGCATAGTCACAGAGATTGTGGTTAATATGTGGAGAATGGTTAGAAAATAACCTTCTACACACAAATTATGCTAATTTTAATCTATGAAAAGATTGAAATATGCTTTTTTATGTTTAGGATTATTTACTTATGCATTCATTTTGTTTGGTGTTTTGAGATAGAATCTCCCTGTAACCCCAGAGGGCCAGGAATTCACTATGTTGACTACTATGCTGGCCTCTATCTCAGAGATCCACCTGCCTTTGCTTCCTGCATGCAGGGATTAAAGGCATGCACCACCTCATCCATCTTATGTATTTTGATTCCTGTATGTTAAGACTCTTTTATTTCATTGGGGAGAAAATGTTGCTTTTCGATCTCTAATTGGGATGTTTATGAGCATCCTGGCAATTAAAGTATAATAGATTTGCTTAGACTCTAGTTTTATTTGAAAATACATGGATAATATCTGCTTCTAGATAGTGTCTTCTAGATATTGCAGAGATGCTGTACACCCGAAATCTCAACAATATTATTGCCTAAACAAGGTCTGCATGACAGCACTAATTGACATGCCAAAGTGAATGGAGGAAATTTCACAAGCTCCTAGCTCTGGAGAAAGGGCTATCACCAATCATTGACTGCTTCTGAGGGAGGATCAGTTTACTCTAGGGAGGAACAACGTAACCAATCGCAAGTGGTCAGCTAAAAGCACATGTACATAAGTACCATTAAGTACATTCAGTACATTTTACACACACACATACACACACACACACACACACACACACGTTTGTATTTATATGCATGCACAAATAATAATGAAGAAAAGACATAAAATTGAGAGGGAGTGGGTGGACATTGGAGGAGTTGGAAGGGGGAAGGGAGGGTGGGGTGATGTAAATACCTGATGCTCATGTATGAAATTCTCAAAAAAAATAGAAAAAAATGAAAATTAAATAACTGAAATATCGAACAGGAAGAAAAAAAGCCTCATTGCTGGTTGTATATCTAAAAGAAATGAAGAATGCACCAGTATTCTCTCCACCCTGTGAGCTCAGTATTCTCTCCACTCTGTTACCTGAGCTAAGGTGTAGAGGTTTGACTACAAAGAGGTCACCTAGGGCTGGGCATCTCTCAGATATATTCTCTGTATTTGACCAGTTGTAGAATGCTGTAGTAGCCTTGTAGAAGCTTCTGTTGCAAAAAGAAGCTTCTTTAATGAGTGTTGTGCTGTGTACTTGTCTGTAGATAATAAGGATGCATATTTATAATATGGAAAGAAATTTCATTTATCTAGAGATATGATAAAGATACGGCTTTCTCTAGGATCTATGACATCTCGAGCCATGTATATTTTTCTATAATTACAATGTCACCAATGAGTTCATACCCACTGAGAGGGTTTTAAGCCCAGTTAGATAGCTGTTGATGAACCCCTCCCCCCAGATAACAGTGCCACTATTGCACTAATAGAGGTACGTTGCTGTGCTAGTCCTTCTGTTTATTTGGCTTTAGGACTGCTTGAACCATTGCTTGATTTTTCTCCCTTAGCAGCTTGCATAGTATCCTCTATAACCATGAGACCCAATCTTCAGGGAAAAGGCTTCCAGTTCAGTTCCTGCTCCATTTCTACAAATCCTGTGTCTGAATTATGGCCTGTCTTCAGCAATAGGGTCTTACCCTCAACTTCTGAGAGAGAATCAAAACACTAGCTTCTATTATTTTGGGAGTCCCTTGGATTCCTCTGATGAACCACTCAAAAGGAGATTTCCTCTGCACGGCACTGTGCTCCTTGCCATACAACCCCCAGGTAGACTCATGCACTAATGTTCAGACACAGTACGTATATTTCTCAAGGGGTTCCCAAGCCAACAAAATTCCTTCTGTCTTCCCATGCTAAACATGACTCATTCAACTCTCCTCTCTCTCCCTGTCTAAACTCCTTCTGCCCTCCCCAATTCAATTGCCCCATTGTTCTCACCATCCACCCCATAACAACCCCTCCCCCATTCCCCTCTCCTGAGTTCCCTCCTCCTCCATCCCCTAGGTCCTCCAGCATGTCCCTCCCAAACACTCCCATTTTCCCCACCCTTGCCTATAACACCTGTTCCCTAATATCCCCTCTGTGGGGCTCTTCTTTCCATTCTCCTCCTTTCTTTCCATTTACCTGGCTCCAGCTGTTACATCAGGATATAGCCTTACAGATAAGGAATTGGTGTTATGATCCACAAATGAGTGACAAAATACCTCACTTTCTTTTCTGAGTTTGTGTTACTTCACTTAGTATCGGTCTTCAGTTCCATCCATTTACCTGCAAATCTCATAATTTCATCTTTTCTAATTGCTGAGTAGGACTTCATTGTGTAAATGTACCACATTTCCATTATCCACTCATCAGTTGAGGGACATTAAGTTGTTTCCATTTCTTAGCTATTGTGAAAAAAGCAGCAACAAACATGGATATACAGGTTTCTCTACAGTAGAATGAGTCCTTTGTGTATACAGAAGGTCACAACTGGCTAAGTTTTAGAGAATAAAAGACTTCAGAGTGTGTGTCCTTGGACAGGACTCCATATTAAACCTCACCCAACCATGGCTCAGGGAACACTGTGGAAAGGGCAGACAGAAAGATAGAAAGAGTTAGGGTTTTTCCATGAACATAGGGAAACAGAGACTTTCAGGCCACTGAAGACTTGCTTATGTGCACTTATGGCAATGGTGATATTGATCACAAGAATCAAGCCAATCCAATAAGACAAGGACCCAGTGTGGTGGGAGAGTAAAAGGTGACAGACAGACCCTAGCCTGAGAACTGTTGGGGACTGATTGCTGCTGGGAGAGGCAGAGTAGCCCTTACTTATGAGCTCTGGATAGGCTGATTAGACTCCAATGGATGAATTTGCACTGAAGAATAACCCAAGTAAAATACTGGACCAAATGGTACTTAACATGTATGGCAGAATACAACACATGAGGCCAGGTGAAGGGGTGCATGGAAGGGGGAAGGAGTCTCAATTTGACCAACAACTGTTGTATGAGATGTACAAAAGCTTAATAAAAATATTTTACAAATGAGCTCAGTTTGTAGAAAAATATCTCTAGTCCCATATTGCACTGTCATGTTACTGCAGCCTTATTGAGAATGGCAAAAATAGAGAATTAACTTTAGTATTAACATCAGATTAATAGATCAAGCAAATGCAGGAAACACTTGCACACAATGGAGCAATAGGCAGTTGAATCAAAGAAGGAAATACCTCATGCTGCAGATGTAGCTCAGTTGGGAGAGTGCTTACCAAGTAGGCAAGTCTGGGTTTGGTCCCTGAGCAAAACTAAGAGTAGTGTCAACCACCTGTACTCCAGCACCCTGGAAGGTGAAACAGGAAGATCAGAACAGAAATTCAAAGCCATCCTTTTCTACTTAGCTAGGTGAAGCCAGCCTTGGCTACTTGAGAGTCTCAAATTATTTAGTTCATTAATACACAAAATAGGATTTCCCTATTTTGTGTATTAATGAACTAAATAAATGTTTGTGAGAATGTTAATGAACATGGAAGACATAATAATAAGTAAAAGAAGATGGGCACAGAAAGACAAATAGCATTGGATGTTTCTTATGCATGTAATGTAAAAAAAGTCTTTGTATCTGAAAACACAGAATAAAACAATTCCTTCCAGGGAGTGTGTTGCTTTCTGTAGGGAGAGAAGAGATGTTGGTCAAGTGATAATTTAGTTAAGTGAAATATTTCAGAATGTTGTAGTTATATCTTAATTCTATTTTTAACTATATAGTGTTCTTCTGAGAACTGGAAAGAATGAATTTACAATGCACTCACCATAAAACTGCTAACAATGCGAAATCATGTTGAAATTGGTTAAAGCATGCTAGAACTCTAAACAAGGGTATGAGTCTCTGATGGCTGAAATGCAGATGAAGCCCCTTTTATTTATAAGATGTCCTTGATGTCCTTTGGAATAGGACAAACATGATATGGGAAAAATTCAACTCGATGTTTGGAAATTTAGGTCATAAGTTTAATAATCATGTGAATTTTGAAAAGTTAATGTCAGTGAAGTGTAATAATCTCTTTATAACTATATATTTTACAGGGGTTTTAGGAAGTTTGAATTCAGTTTCTTAAGAATAGTATTTATTCTGAATAATGATACTGTTCTTAATTCAACATTTTGCTATGAATATTAGTGAAACTTTAAGCTGAATTGATATTTATCAAAATAAACAAATGTTACTTAGCCTATATTCTCATAATCCCCCCAAGTCACTACTGTGAATTCAAAGGGCTCACATGTTCAAAAAAGAAAGAGGTCTCACTGATATCATAAATTTCTTCTGAATAACCACCTTTCATTGATGTTTACTCATGCATGAAATTATATCACACCATTCACATTGCAGAAGCAGCAAAGAAAAATCAAAATTGTTCCGTGAGTTTTGAACATATCTTTATTTTGACAGCAGTTTCCTAACTAGAAAGGAACTAGACAGAATCATTTACAACTGTAGAGATTGCCACAGATTATGTTTGACACTGAAGAATGCCTATCTTTTGCAATTCCTCATTAACCATAGTGCTATTAAAAGGAAGTGTAACTGAAAGCAATGCTGAGGAATCCATTGCTGTGCTCTGGAGGGACACTCTTCCCTATAATAACACAGGAAAGGCAATAAGAGAAAAATTTCTCGCTTCCAAGGCTTTGCTAAGCATTATTCCAAAAGATCTGAAACAACTTGGCCATGTCTACACTGGGGAAAACTGCAGAGAAAATTCACATCAGCAGTATAGCTTGGCAAGAAATTGCTGGACAGGTAAATGCAAAAATCACTGTCTTATTTATTTGCCACTCTTGGGAGCACTAATGTGAACGTGACTAATATGGCATAATAGTTTCCAGAGCCAATTAATTAATCATAGTATGTCATTAATAGGTGCTCTCCTTGGAGGAAATACTTCATGCTCAGGGAAATTAAAGTCCTATGATAAAGTTTTCACAGTCAAAAATGCTTTAACTTTACATTTTCTCACTATTACTTAGGTGGCTATTTCCTTAAATGATGAATTTATTTTTCTATGGTCTATAGGCAATTTGGGGAGGAAAACAGTGCCCCTGTGGAATGAAATGAAAACACTGGTTCTATTTTTCTCATTGTATTTTGCATTAACTGAATATTTAGTACACAGATCTCATTTACCACATAAGAAAAGTGAAGTTCTAAAGGTGAAGGGACATACAATTAAACCAAAGCTGCTAAGAGGCAGTGGTATTTCAGCAGTGTAGCTTTCTGAATGAAATCCCTTTAAGGAAAGTATTTCCAGCTTAACATTATAATATTAATAGAGTTAAGAAATGAAACCATAAAGTATTTAGGCTGAATTTTACTCTATGATTAAGTGTACTTTGTAAGGACACAGTGAAATGATGTTGGTGTGCTCCATGAGTTCAATTTTCAAATATTTTATTTATTTTTATTTTATGTGTATTGAGTGTATTGCCTGCATGTATTTAAGTGAACCCATGCATGCAGTGCCTGGGGAGGCCGGAAGAGGGTGTTGCATCTCATGGAACTGGAGTTACAGATGGTTGTTAGACATCAAGTGCGTGTTGAGTTTCGAACCTGGGTCCTCTGCAAGAGAAGCCAGTGCTCTTAACCACTGAGCAAACTTTCCAGGCCCCAAGAGTTCAATTGTTATAAAGACATTCTGAGAAATAGGCTTTTTATTAATGATCTCACCTCAAAAACAATAACTAAGGAACACAACTGTTCATGACCAGAATCTAGCAATCCAGCAATGTTTGTATATCCATGTATATCCAAAAACATCATGATAAATGAATGAAATTTTATCATTTCAAAATAAAACAATAAAAACATTATGCATTAGGTGACTATCTACTGCCCTGGAAAGAGACAAACTACTCAGAACAAAGCAATCCTAATACTATTTAAATATATTTATGCATGCATTTTCATAGTTAATTGAAATGATTAAGCAAATGTATGAACATATTAGTAATCTTTATCTCTAAATTGTGGGTTAACAATTGGTTTTAATTTCTTCATTAAAAGTTTTTGAAAGCAGTTGACTTTACCTTTTCGTGAGTTCTTCTATTCTCGAAAGATCAATTTGCTAGTGATTCATCATTCTTTCTGAACAAGATTCTGCATCTCATTTCTACATTAGAGAAATAGGAAAGAAATTCTGCTGCTTAGTCAAGAGAATTGAAGGTTGATGATCTAGTTTACCTTTTATTTTCTTCATTACAAAATTATTAGACATTTTCTCTAGCAAAAATGTATGAATAATGATAATATATAAAATCATGCAGACACAAGAGTAAAGCTTTTCAAAGAGTTTGATATATCCAAATTTTGGAAAATTTCAATTGTTTTATTGATGAAAATACTGAGTATATAAACACTGCAGAAAGTACACTGGATTTATTTTCTGTCACCTCTTCTAATGTGGATGTGTCATGATACAAACAGTTATTACTCTGTTCAATGAAATATAGCACAATCCTTATTAGTTTCAGCATTCCCAACTTTTACCATGAAGTGAACTACCAGCATAAGATTACTTTTCTGTCTATACATTTTTCCTAAAATAATTTTTTCTTCCTTTTTTTGTAAACCTTCCACTATAGATTAGCTAATTTCTTAATCTAGTGATATCTTATCAGTGTGTTTTCTCTCAGTATTTACACCTAAATGGTCGTTACCAACATACTTTAAATGTAAGTATTAATGTTGCTGTTCTTGCAACTCCTTTCCTTGCTATTTGAAAGTATTTTACTGTCTCCATTTGTGAATGTTTGTTAAATTTCAATGAATATAATTATGATCGAAGTTCCGTTTTCTTACTGCACATGTACCCTGCATTTATGCATGGGTATGTGTGCATGTAGGATTATTGTGAATGTCTATATGTCCATGTGTATGATTATAGAATCTATCTTGCTTAGAAACCAGTTATGGTTTCTACATACAGTTCGGTCAATATTATGGAGTCTGAAGGGATCACATAACTCTTTTAACTTGGTTTGTAACATGTTGTGGAGGATCATCTCCTCCAATCATACCTTTCGGACATGTGCATGTAGTAGGTCCTGTGTCTAGTAGCTGTATCTGTTCTCCATTGCATAACACAAATCTTATATGAAGACAGCCAGCAAAATAGTACTAAAACACTGCTCTGATAAAACTCAAGTGCCAAGGGAGGATATATTTAGAGTAGAAAATTAAACATAATCTTAGATACAGGGACATACTGTTGACCTGCACTGTGAAGCTAAAGAAAGAAGTGATTATTACCCCAGAACTCTCTTTCTCTAAACCATAGTTTCAGTGACTGTATAATACTGGCCAATCAGGAACTTCTGAGAGTCAGAAAGCCACTGTTATTTACTATTCCAGAATTACAAGTCCAATCTGTTTCACACACACACATACACACACACACACACACACACACACACACACACACACACACACCGTGACATAATGCTATTCTTCCAACATTTTACCACTAAACCTAAAAATGAGCTATCAATTAGCTATGCTTATTAGGAACATAACAAACTATTTCTTATAAACTGGTAAAAGGGAAGCTCCTTTTTTTAAGAGACCTCAATTTTTAAGTTGAGCTTTGGTCAAATGTAATAATAATATTGTTTTTCTTTTCGAAATAAAGGTATGCATACAGCAAGAACGTAATAACAAAACACTAGGAATAGAACAGAATTTATTTCTATTGCATGAAATCTAAAGTAATTCACAATAAAGTACGCCCTATGAAAAGATAATGAAATGGAAGCTGGGAAATGAAATCATACCCTACACTTCATCAAAGTGCTCAGGCATTAGTTGCTGTTGGGTTATTTACCTTCCTTTATTTTCACAATTTCAAATTTGCTTTTGATTCCCTGATTGAATTAGTTTTGTATAAGTTGTTGAACTAGCTGAACATCATGTTGTAAAGTTCATAACATGCTGAATCTGAAAAAAAATTATTTTAGGTTTGTTTTCTATGTGTATGGTCAAGATATTAGTTAAGGATTGTATTTCCAATATTTTCAAGAGTCAATCTACACAATACCAAATTAACATACATCACAAAATGATAGATTTTACTTATACTCAAGGAAGGCCTTAAATACAAAGATTACATAATATTAGCTATAATGTATGATATTCTAAATATGAATTTAGAATTTGACCAATATTTATTGGTCAGATTATTTATGTATTTCAATAACAATTTATATTGAAAAGTGGATATATCTTTTTTAGCAATACCTATATTTTCCCATTTATGTTTTTTCTTGTTGTTAAACATAATACATTAATGTTAATGTAACTCTTTATCCATCAAAAGAATGCTTCAAAGCAAAACAGATATAGAATATTGTTGAAGGTTTCATGTGAAAAATAGAGTTAGATTTTACAGAATATAACCATGAAGTAAACACACTTGAGCTGTCTTCTGATATTTCTCCCTCTCCCCCAATATCTTCTCTTGCTTTTTTGGCCCATTACTCTAGGCTTCTTATAGTATCCAATGGAAAGTCGAGTACTTAGCAATCATCATGATGTTATAAAAGAGTTACAGACTAGTGTTGGAACCCTAGAGCCTTTGCTTGTTCAGAGTAAATTGTATGACTTCTCTTTACTCCAATAAAAAAAATGTAATGAAGAAAGTTTCTTAATGATAATTAAATTGTATGACCCTAACACGTTTAGCACAAAATCTAGCTTATTACACCTGTATGACAATACTGACAAATGGTGTTTTGACAACTGGAAATTCTGTAAATTTCACTCAATTTCAAAAATCCTTTTTCCAAACAATAGTTTTAAAAGTATTTGGGGCCTTAAGAGATGACTCAGATGGTGTTTTTTAAGCACAAGGACCAGTGATCACGTAACAATAACCCACGAAAAAAAACAGGCACAGATAAGTACCTGTAACCCCAGCACTGTGAAGCCTAGTGGAGACAAGAGGATCCCTGGGCCTTGAAGGATAGCCAGTCAAGCCAAATTGGTGACCTCCAGGTTCAGTGAAAGACCTTGTCTCAGAAAAAGTCTATAGATGATTGAGGAAAACACCCAACGTTGATCTCTGGCTGCCACACTCACATACACATATTTGCTTACACTCCTGCACACACATGTGCATACATATATGTGACACACAATCAATCTATTAATATAAATATAGTAAGATACATTTTCATGGTAAGATTTCCAGGATTACCTTGTGAACAACTTGTTACGCTTATTCCTCCACTATAGTTTTTACAGAGATCTTTATAAAGGAAGGAGTAAAATACCTTTCTCTCAGATTGTCTTCCCAGGAAGTTTATCCTTATATTACTTTATTACCAGGAGTCCCTCAAATATAGAAGCCTTCTTAAGTTTCTCTTAACTTGATTTATTTGTCAAGCTCCTTTAGGTCTGTGTGTTAACCAGGGACAATTCACATCCATGCACATTGATTATTTGAAGTGATTAAGACAAGAGGTTTTCTGTATGTAGACTCATGCACGATTTAGTATCAGAGGAAAATAAATTTAAGTATATGCTCAATTTAAAGGGAAATGCAGAATTCCCAGAGGTTTCAGTTTTATTGTTAATCAGTCTTGATTTCACACATTCATGAATATCCTGTAAAAATTTTTGACTGCCACACAAATGTGCAAATAAGTTAGCATACTCTAGAAATTAAGGACTTGTGCAATGCCTCCAGTCTTTGGAGTTTTTTATGTTGTTCTTGTTGTTTATATTTATTTATTAATTGATCTTTTTGGTGTGAGATAGTATGTTGCTTTGTAGCTCAATCTACCACAGAATTCTCTTGTAGCACAAGCTTGTCTCAAATATATTCAGATTGCATAGATATACTAATATATATGTATCAGTGTATATGTATATATATATCTATATACACATATCTATATTTAAAGCTTGGAATTAAAATATTATTTATTTATTTATTTAGTTAGTTAGTTAGTTAGTTAGTTATGTGTCTGATTGTTTTGCCTGTACATGTATGTATATATGTGTGTCTTGTGAGTCCAGGTGCATGGAGTAGCCAAAAGAGGGTGTCAGATTCTCTGCAAGAATATCAAGTGTTCTTCCTAATGAGCCATGTCTCTAGCCCGTATACTGGCATTTTGAAAAAAGATTCATTTATTTTTATTTTATGTGCATAAGTGCTTGCCTACACATATGTATGTGCATCATATGAGTGTCTGGTGCCCACTAAGGCTAGAAAAGTGTATCAGATGCCCTGGAGCTGGAGTTACAGATGGTTGTGCACCATCACATGGGTGCTGAGAACAGAATCTGGGTCCTCTACAATAGCAATACATGTTCTAAACCTATGTGCTCAAATGTAATTTTGATGTAATATCTTATAAGTACTAATGTTAAAATGAAGATCATCAGTTTTTAAAATATAATGGATCTGTATATTCCCAGGCAGGTCATGAAAGAATATCAAAGGCTCATTGCAACTCAACTTCAGTACGATTTTGTTATATTGGAACTTGATGTATCTGAGTAAGGGAATATATTATCATGAGTACATTATTTTAACCTTATAATTGTCTTTCACTGAGATAAGTTTTAAAGTTCCAAAATTCAACAGAAAAGTCTTTAAATAGAAATTAAGAATAAACTCTGCTTACTATAGCAAGAGTGATCTCAGTTCTGCTACTAGACATTCTTGGAGTTTACATTCTACTGAAGGAGAGAAGCAATAAATCGGATGTGTGTGAAATAAAGAGTATTGTGGAAATATACACAGGATTAGAAAAGTGAATTTAAGGTTTTTGTAATGTAGCTAAGTCAGGTTCTCCTTTGGGGAAATGTTTAAGAAAAATGATAAGCAATGCTAATTAGTGAGAAATGATAATCTACAGAAAGAGTCAGGTATTCACAGGATACAAATTCAAGGTTGATGTCTGGTAGTTTTGTAAAATGTGAATCAGAAAATTGTGATGTAAAAAATATAAACTCTGTCAGATGACATGGGTCTCTTGATTTACAGTAAGAAAATAACACTGAATAGGGGAAGTCAGGGATGTATACTGGGCAAGAGAATGTCACATCATTTTGGATTCTCGGTAGTAACTAAATGGTATGAATCAGTGGGAAAGTATGAAAATGTTAAAATAGTCCATGTGACCAATGATAGTGATTTGGACTGTGAGGGTAGACACACAAGTATAAAGTCCAAATATGCTAGGTCACTTTGAAGTAATAGACTGTCAAACAATGATTGATTAATCATTGAATGATCAATAAAAGGGCCCAAGCATGACTATACTTCTAAGTTGAATAATTGGGAATATGGAAGTATTTACTATAAATGTGGATGATATAGGTAAAAATTGCTACACTTTTTTGTCTGAGGTTAAAGATATTGATTAAATATACTTAACTATGGATTTTCATTAAAAAATATAAACAAAACTCAATGCAGAGTTCCAGCCTATACATTTAAAAATGACTTTGTTGTGTCTTTATCCAAGGAAATCCTTCTGGATGGGCACTGCTAAAACTTAGCCCAACAGTTGGATTTAATCAACCCCTTAGTTTGGTGATAGACTTTAATAAAGCAGGTTAAAGGCAAATATGGTGTAGCTGCATGAGCAATAGGGATTTGCATGTTGATAATTAAGCTTCTGTGAGAGAGATGTGCAGTGAACAGATTATGGGTGGTAAGAATGTTGACAGAAACTGTGGACTTGTTCCTGGTAGAGATTACAGTTTGTTTCTAGATATATTGATTTAAGGCAAATAGAGATACTAGTATAATATAAAAATACTGTCAAGTAGCTTTAAATTTACCTATTTAATGAAGTGTTTATAAATACAACCTATAAAAACAAAATTTAAAAGTATAATTGCTATCATTATGCATATGTCTACAGAAAAATATTTCATAAGCACAAGTTATCACAACCCTATTACTTTAAAAATTGTGACCAACTATTTAGAAACAATTATAAATAGCAAAATTTATTATGGTTAATAAAATGGAAGCTTACAAATGAGAAAAGAGAGAAAACAGTTGATTTTTCTCACTCACTGAATAGATCTCTAATTAGAAGAGTGATGACAAAGATGTAATATAATTTTATGTAAAGCTCTGATTTTGCAGAAAAAGGCCTTAAACAGAAAATAGTCATAGATTTACTATTTATTCAAGATCATACATAGTGTTAGGATGTATGAACTTATATAGTCAGTTTCCCAAAGTGAAATGTTGTGTTGGATCTCTCATTAGGAAATTCTTTTCTTCTGAAGATCAAGACTAGATACACATAATTTTATCAAGTCATTCCTCTTAAATTCTCTATTAGTTAGTTTTAGAGAATTTATGGTGATTATAAGATAAAGATAAATAATTACACAGGATTTGCATCTCTATCTTAAAAATAACAAGATGTATATTTTAACAATTTTGTCAATAATACAAAAAGAAACATTTCAATGATAAAGTATTTTATGTGTGGTGACAAGATAAATTGAAATATATTGTGTTTCTCATTTAATAAGCTCTCTTTATTATAAACCAAACTGCTTAAACAGTCTGAATTTTAGTTACTGCTACCATTATAGTTTGAATCTAAAATGTCTTCCAAAGCTTTAGTCTTTAATACTTCTTCTGTAGTGGGTTATGATATTTACAGAATATGTGAAATATTTACCCTTTTGTGCTTACCTTGTAGAAGAAGGTCACTGGGGTTAGGCTTTAATACTTACAGCTTGACCCTCATTCCATTCTGCCATGTCACAAAAGCTGACTTGACCACAGCTCTTGCTCCTGTAATGTTCTGCTCCTGTGCATGGAGCCAACCAAGCAATTATATTAAATTTCTTGAAACAATTAGCCAAAATAAATACATGCATCTTTAAATTGTTTCTATCAAGCATTTTGGGACAGCAATGCATGAATAATTACTAAACGTACCATATAATTTTTAAACTATGATTTCCTCTGTTTTTTTTTTTAATTTTTTTTCCCTACGTAGGCATTAGTTATCTCTCCTCTCTCTGTTCCTGTCTAAGCCTCCCTCCATGCCCATCACCATTTTCTACATTTCTCCCTTGATAATACATGACTCCTATGGTCCCCCCACAAAGCTCCTTCTTCTTTATTTCCATAGAACCTTGTATAACCTTCCCTCTCTCCCTCCCATTTAAATACCCCCATTTTACTCATTTCTCCCTTAATATCACCTGTCTCCTATTGTTCTTTTCCCTCAGGTTCCCTCAGGTACCATATCATTTTACTTACATGATATTATATCTACAAAGGAGCTCATTCTACTATTTCAAGTGTTGCCCACTGGATATTTGAAATATTTCATTACTAATACAGGCATGCAACATGTTTAGTTCATATAAATTAAAGCACCAGAACTGACACTTAGAATATCTTTTACATTTTAACCTAAAGAATCTAATATCATGCCATTGTATACTTGAAAATAGTAAGGTCCTGAAAGTATTTTGAAAAGGTTTGACATAAATACAATTATTTTAGTCTAATGAAGACATAAAAGCAGAAAATGACTGTGCTGGTTCTTCTTTACTGTCAGAAATCCTGGCCAGTGACTAGAATATTAGATTGAGTGGGTTTATACCATGCAAAAAGGTATACATATTGTACTATTTCTTTTATTCTTGAACTTGAGAGGTATGAAACAAGAAAAGTAACTTTCCAGACAACAAATTGACATCTAGTAGAAAAACAAGTCAATTAGTACACAACTCTATCTTGGGGGAGGGAATAGAAATCCAATTTCCCTGTCTTCAAAAGATGTTTTTCAACAGGTTACTAATTAATCACTGAAAACTTCTCATTAATGAGTTCCTATTCAGTTTGGGTTGAGGTAATAAAACCTACTTAGCCAGAGAAATAATTATGGTTTAAAGTCCAACATGATTTTCTGCAAGGATTCTCTTGTTGCTGTTGACATTTTGATGATGATAAACTGTCCACTGATGATGAATGAAGAAATAATATTTACAAAATGATTTCCAATTTTCTACTTTATCTCCAGAAAAATAGTGATAAGACGTGAAAATAGATGACACACCAATTATTTTAAGTTACATATAATTGATGATAGATGTTGAGAAACTTACTTTGACAATATTAAACAAATAAGATTTAAAATTTTATCTTATGAGGAATACTCAGAGTTAAATGAACAAAGAGTGTGGACTTAGTGTTACGATAACATAGAAGAATTGGAAGATAGAAAAAAAATTTCTATCACTCAACAATCAAGAAAATGCCTCACAGACATGTCCACAGGCTAACCCAGTAGAGGACATTGTCCAATTGTGGTTCCCTCTTCCCAGTTTGTCAAGTTGACAACCAAAACAACAACATTCCAATTCTTGTCAACTGTGACACACAAACACCTGAGTTTAACTGAAGCTTTCCTTTTCTATGCCTGTTCCTATTATCTCATATAATATCACACTAAAAAACAAAATTAAAAAAAAGTACAATTGTAAAATTTCCAGTTTTCAAAAATTCCAGTGCTTCAATGGCTCTTTAATTTATAAACATTGTTTAATTATGGACTCCTGTAAAATATAAAGCAAATGAAATATTTTCCTATTTCAAAATAGAATAACCAGGTACACCCAAGCAAAATCAAAGTCACACAGTATAGCTCAATATCTAACAAACGGGATTCATTCATGATATCCTGGGTTCCACGGACTTGGGCCCCTGAAGTTTTCTGACTCTGCTATTCACAGGATATACAGCTTGTCTTGTTGGCTCAGACCAATGAGACTCCACATTTGCTAGTACCTTTGCTGGCTGATCAATAGTCCTAATCTCCCATACCCTGTGCTATCCACTGTAATTTAAGATGAACCATCACCAATGACCTCCTGGCCTTTCCAGGGACTTCAACCCTTCCAAATAATATGAAGCTTCAGCTGTTCTCCATGACCCCTTTATACCTTTAAAACCAGTACCATGAGGGAGATATAAATTACTAAGTTCAGCTACAAGCTTGAGTTGCAACCTTGGCCCCTTTCTGAACCAGTTTCTATGTTCTGAGTCTGAGGAAATACTAGATTTCATTTTGAAGATGCTGGTCTCTCCTTAATCAAAGCTGATATTTCAGCCCAAGCTAAGCAACATTAATTGTTCCAGTTAAGACAAAACTTTCATTTCAGATGTTCTGGTCTCCTGTTGATCACAGCTGATTCTTCAGTCACTACTGACGAGAAACCACATATTTCCACTTCAAAATATTACACAAATGACTCTGTTAGAGTCTTTGATAGATTCTCAAAATTCTTTCGGAAACTTCACAAGCCCGGTCGCCATCTTTTACATTTCTCTCAGACTTCTTATATTCAATTCCTCACAAAACAGTTCCTTAAGCTTTATGGATTCAATGGATTATCAACCCAAAGTTGCAAATGCTTCCACAAGCCTCTCAAAACATGGGTTAGGCCTTCATGGCAATGCTCTACTGCTGGCACCAACTTTTGTTCTTGTTTGCGTCACTGTTGTTGTGATAGAACACTTTGACCAAAAACAAATTAAGAAGGAAAGTATTGATTGCATCTTAGACTTCTAAGGAACAGTCCATCTTTGAGGGAAGTCAGGCAGGGCCCCAATTCAGTTCCTGGAGGCAAAAACTATAGCACTGACCACTAAGGAATGATCCCTCTGGCCTTTGCTCTGGCTTGCTCCCTCTGGCCTTTGCTCAGCTTGATTTTTTTTTTTAATCCTTTTGTAAAAAATTTTACTGAGCTTTTAAAATTTCATACAATATTTCCCACTCACATCCAGACCTCCTCCCCCATCCATGCCTCTTCCCTTCCCCCACTGAACCCTATGCACTCTGCCATACATGCTGAGTTCTATTCATTCAGGTTTTTGTACCCAAATATCCTTCAGTGTAAATGTATCCATTGAAGTCTAGTCAGTCCATCCAGTGGTCATATGTAAGTCATCCTGTCCCTCACCCAGCAACAATCAGTCTCAAATAGTTCTTGATCTAGTGCTGACCTGCCACATATTTCTCACCTCCCCTTTGGGCCTTCATTTAATTGAGCTGACATAGGTCCCACAGGCTCATATGAGCAAGCCTCTAGTGGCCTATAAGATTCCACCTCCCTGTGTTCATGAATCAGCCCTGGCTCTTACAATCTTTCCACCTCCTCTTCTGCAATGGCCCCTTGTGGGAGACAGGCTTGAGCCTAGGGTGAAAGTCTTATTGACAGCCATACAGCAGGAATGAGGCAACGGCCTGACTGCTGGAGCCACAAAGAATGCCTTGTGACATTTGCTCCCATTGGCAGACCGTGAGACTGATGCCTAGAGCTCACCACTCCCTAATCACCACCCTTGGAATCCAAATTGCAACACTTAGATATTGCAACAGTCAGGGTCATGTGGTTTCCAGGAATCTAGGCTCTGTAATCTGGAACCCAGTATGCTAATGAGGCATCCTACCTGCTCTTCTGTAATGATGCTAAAACTGTTTTGCTAATGAGGTATCCTACTTGCTGTGCTGTGATTGATCCACTACCCCATGTATAAGCTTGTGCCTTCCTGCAATAAAGCAGATCTCTGTCACTGAACCTGGTCTCCTGCATCTGAATGCGGCGAAGCTGGCGCAGACTCCTCACCAGCCCTGGGGTCCCCACTGGATGACTGATCAGAGGAACTAAGAAAGCAGAATGGCCCTGTAGCTGGAGGAGAGCAGCCACAGCCAGCAACCACAATCCCTGATTCCTGGGTGGCTGAGGTTCCATACAGGAGTCCCATCCTACACTACATTCTCTTATTCTCCAAAACTCTGCCAGTTGTGGCCTTCTGTGTGCATCACACTCTGAAATACATGGAAGCCTCACTGGTGACAGCTGTGGAGTGCATTAGCCCTTTCTCTAACCCTTATTCCACAATGTTTCATGAGCCGAGTTGTAAAGATTTGACTGCAGATGTGTCACCTAATACTGGGCATCTCCCAGGCATCTGTGCCTGGCCAGATGTGCAACTCTGCTGTAGCCTCCATCTGTTTCAAAAGAAATTTCTTTGATGAGTGCTGTTCTGCCTGTTCATTGCTTTAAGGGAGGGCTCTTCTGTCTGGCACTGTGTTCCCTTCCAAGCAGCTCCCAGGTATACATATGCATTAATATTCAGACACCCTATGTGCATTTCTCATAGGATTTCTAGAGCATCACTTTTCCCTCTAGATTTTCTAGCCCACCGATATTTTATTTTATGTATATGAATGTGTTACCTGCATGTATTTAAGTGTACCTGTGTTGTACAATGCCCGTGGAGGTCAAAAGAGAATATCTGATCCCCTGGAGCTTTAGTTCTGGACAGTTTTTAGGTGCCATGTGGATGCTGGGAGTCAAACCTAGTCCTCGGCAAGAACATCCAGTACTCTTAACTGCTGAGTGATCTCTTCGGCCCCTCAACTTATTTTCTTATGGCACCACCCACTGGTGGCTGGGCCCTCCTACATCACTCAACAATCCAGAAAATGCCTCACAGACATGCCCCCAGTAAAATCCAATAGAGGAAATTTCCCACATGAAGTTCCTTTATCTCAGGGTTGCAAAGTTGGCAACAATAGGTCACCATGGCAATATATGACACAATTACGTAGTCTAAAACACCTTACTTTTAATTTACTGTATACAGAAAGTAATATAAGTATTCCACAAGGTGGTAAAAAATTTGTATATTTATGTACTATGACAATTCATAGTATGTAGGAGCAAGAACCATAAGAAACTTTAAATACATAAAATGGGGTTGGGGAGATGACTCAGCTGTCACGAGCACTGGCTGCTCTTACAAAGGATCTAGATTTGATTCCCAGCACCCATGTGGAGACTAACAACCATCTGTAGCTTCAGTTTCAGGGGATCCAACACCCTCTTCTGACCACATGACACAGGTGCTCTTACATACATGCAGGCAACACACTCATACACATAAAATAAAATTAATAAATAAAATATTTTAAAAGGGACGATAGTTTACCGAATGCTAATTACCAC
>NW_008360303.1:4029694-4051400 GCF_000622305.1 Nannospalax galili
AAGCAGAGCCATGAAGTATTAAAGTTTTGTTGGTTCTATGTACCAGATTATTCTGATTTTCTTTAATTTAGCAGTTTGTGACTTTAGTGAATGCTAATGAAACCTTCTTATGCCAATCAGAAGTATCTTGATATTACAGCATCCCTTGAGGGGCAAACTTACTCCCATTGAGAACACTGATGGAACCTAAGCATGGTAATGGGATTGTTTTGTATGAATCAGAAAGGGGATAATGTGTTTGGGTGAAATTATGAAGAGACATCTCAAAAAACAATATTAAGAATTAGGAGATGTGTGGTGGTAGATACTTCTAATCCCAGTGCTCAGGAGGCTAAGGCAGGAGGATGAGTTCAAAACTCCTGTGGGAGAGATAGTGGGAGAGACAGGTTATCCCCGAAGCTCTCTGGCTAGCCAGAACAGCCAAAACAGCAAGCTCTGGGTTTAGCAAGAGACCCTGTCTTAATATATAAAGTGGAGAGTGATCAAGGATGACATCTCACATCATTCTTGTGTCTCTACACACACGTATGAATGCACATACATGTAAATATGTGTGTGTGTTTGGGGTCTATACATATAGACCCCAAACACATACATTTACATAAATCAGAAACTGGAAATGTTTCTCCTACTTATTCACATCTCTGCTTTGTTCACTTTTGTTTTGGGAGACAGTATTCCACTATGTTGCTTAGGCTGATCTCAAACTCTTTGGTTTGAGTGATCCTCCTACCTCAGCCTCCCAAGCAGCTGAAATGTAGATGCTTCCCATCATCCCTGTGAGGGGGAAATCTTTCTTCTCCTAGTTGGTAACAAAAGGCAGTATGCTTTACTTACTGGTGTTCGGGATCAGGAATTGCTTCTATCACAGGTATGTGAGTTTCTGAAAGCACCCCTACTCTTCATATGATGAATTCTCCCTGGAGCCCTGGGCTCCTCTTTGATAGAAGTGTATCTAGAGAACATGGTCTAAACGCTTACTGCCCACGTCAGCTAAGCAGTTATTACTCCTGGGGCTTCCAAGTACCCAAAACTCAAAATATTTTATTTAAAAATATTCACTTTAGGGGCTGGAGAGATGGCTCAGCAGCTAAGAAAACTTGCTGTTCTTTCAGAGAACTGGGGTTTGAGTCCCACATGGTGGCTAACAACCATCCATAACTCTAGTTCCAAGGGATCTGACACCATCTTATGGCCTCTGTGGGCATTGAATACACATGGTGCACTTACACAGGCAACACACTCATACACATAAAATAAAATTAATAAATAAAATATTTTAAAAGGGACGATAGTTTACCGAATGCTAATTACCACGAGTTAGCATTAGAAAAAATTCTCCAGCATTTACTTTAAATAGATTATTCAACTTTACATGCATATGATCATATCATTAATTTGTGTTTCCGGGTTTCAGTAATTACACAATTTCCATAGAGATTGTTTCTGTGATTTATAATAATACTTATAGTGAAAGTGGCCTGTATACTTAGGTCATCCTGTCATATCAGTATTGTACAGTACAGCTGAGAGGTCTCTGAAATCCTCTTTTTATTGGGCACATGTTTCATTTCCATTACTGCTTTTCTAACATTTCATTGTGAGTCTGTAGAGTTAATATCTTCCACAGACAGTATCTATGAACTGTCCTAAAGTAGGTGAAATGAACAATACCCAGTGCCTTTTCACAGTTGAATCCAATAATATAAAATGAAGATTATGCAATCTCATGTCTAATAAAGTTATGATTCATTTTAAATATAATGACCTTTGTTAAAATCTCTATTCCCACATATAATCACCAATTCTGAAACACAAAAGATTATATTTTAAATATTAATCTTTACTTCAATACATTAGGTTACCAGAATAAAAAAAGCAGCTTAGATTATACTAATATCATTAAAGAATCCACAGTTTCAAAAATGGGCTGTAAAGAGAAACATTACAAAGGAAATTTTTCAGTGACTAATTATAAATTCTGTGTTTTATTAATGTCATCACATAGTACATAATCTAAATTCATTGACACAATTTAAAGAGAAATGCTCTCAGGGACATGGGGGAAGTGTTTACTCATTCAACACTCCGTGTTTGATTGAGGTTTCTAAATTTGTTTTTTATATTTTAAATTTTTATTTATTTATTCTATTTGTATGAGTCTTTTTTCTGTCTGTCTGTAAATGCACTCTTCTGTTGTCCCTGGGCTTTACTCCTATAAGTGCACTTACATACAGACAGGTGCCATGCCCAGGGAGACCAGAAGAGGTATCAAACCCCCTACAACTGGAGATAAAGAAGTTTGTTGACTGCTTAGTGGTACTAGGAATGGAACCCAGGTCCTCTGTAAGAACATTCAGGTCTTTAAGTGCTGAGCCATCTCTCCAGTCCCTATTCTGGTTTCAATTCAAAGAACTCACTTTTTTGACCTGCAGGAGAATGGATCTCTTTAAACTTTTCAAAAAATAGCATATTGCACAACAATTTATCTGTATGTTATACAGAATAAAGTTCACAAATACTTGCAAATTAAAATTCAAACCAGCTATCACATACAGTTATTAATCTTTTGATTTGTATAGGGTTTTCAAATACACAATGATTTTAGTAAATATTATTTCATTGTATTTTATACTTAATTTCCCTAGAAGAAAATTTCAATAATTCAGATCCTGTGGGAAAATGCCAATACAATTATTTCTTTATCACATGACTACATTTTTAAAAAATTATGTGTTCACATGTGTCCATATCAGACATGCAACTGGCTGTAATTCAACAAACACCTCTCCCTGAGTTCAACTTCACCTTCTTGCCTAACATCATCACAACTAGACTTGTTAATTCCTTACGCCCTGATTAGGATTGACATGGAGAGTTATGGGTCCCTTACCTGAGTAACCAGCCATAACTTCCAAACCAGGATGATCTCTTCAGCCTTAATTGTATGTGTCCTGGTGGGGGGGAGATTTGGAGTACATAACTGGGGAAGGCTAAGGGAAGGTCTCTTATCTACTTTTGCTGGTAGATAGAAGAATTTTACCTTAAAGGGGGGCGGACACCCACACTCTTATAAGAAAACCCTCACCCAATGCTCTGCAAGTAAGCCCAATAAATCCATTGGTTTCCCAGAATACATTTTGGTGGAAACTTATTTTGGTTTGTCCTTATGACCATGGGAAGATGTGGTAGACATTGTTTACGTCCACCCAACAAATTTTAGCAACAGTTGGAGTGTGCTGGTATGTGCAGGTGCTCACAAAGACAGTGGGTGTTGGTTGCCTTGGAATTGGAGTTACAGGAAGTTGTCAGCTACCAGAGAAGTGTGTTAGGATACAAACTCAGATCCTCTGCAAAAGCCACTAAGCTATCTCTCCAGCTCCCCTTTTAAAATTTTTGTTTATTAATGTCTATTAGTTTTTTAGCATGGGCTTTCTTTGTTTAGAAATACAAAATCAGAGACTCAAATTAGAAAAAAATCAGACATCATATGTGTAGATTGGAGAGGGAGGCAAAGGAATCTTGGAACTGAGTGAATCTGTGCTGATTGTTAGCAAAGTAATAAGTATTCCATTCCTGCAGTTCAAAGAACACAGTCTTCAAAGGAGAATGAACTCCAAAGAGATCTTTGTTTTCCCATATTCTCCGTATAAAAGTTCAGCCCTATGAATGTCTTGCTTTCATCTTTATGACAACCTTAGGTCACAACCGAGTCACACTGTATTCTGAAATAATTAATTTTCTGGTTAACTACTTCAATATATGGCATTATTTTAAGCAGAAATAGAAAACAAAATCAAACATTATTATCATTATTATTATCATAATCATTATTTGCATTTGTGTGTATGTACAGTGACAAAAATGTAGAGGTCAGAGTACAGTATTTCTTAAGCTAGTTAGCGCCTCCTACAGTGGGTTCCATGGACTGAGCACAGGTCTTCAGTCTCAACCTCAGATCTTGAAGCTTGCACAAGTCTCTACTAACTGAACCATCTCACAAATGATAAATCAACCTTAATTTTTTCAAATGTAGAGGTATTTTCCTCAAATTGGAAAAAATGCTCTCAAAAATTATTCAAACCTCTGCTAGAACAATAAGACAAGAGAAGGAAATTAAAGGAGTACGAACTGGGAAAGAAGAGGTCAAACTATCCCTATTTGCAAATGATATTATAAATATGAGATCCTATAAAATCCAATAGAAAACTGTTAGAATTGATTAATGCTTTCTGTAAAGTGGTGGGATACAAAATCAACTAACAAAAATTAGTATCCATTCTATATACCAATAGCAAACAAACAGAAAATCACTCAAAGAAACCCTACCATTCTCAATAGCCTTAAAAAATTAAAATATTTAGGAATAAACCTAACTAAAAATATTAAAGATCTCTGCAATGAAAATTTCAAAATTCAAAAGAAAGAAATAGAGGAAGACACTAGGAGATGGAAAGACCTACCATGCTCATGGATTGATAGACTCGATATTGTGAAAATGACCATTTTACCAAAAGCAATTTATAGATTCAATGCAATCCCAATCAAAATATCCATGGCATTCTTCACAGAGCTTGACCAAATCATCCTAAAATTCATATGGAATCATAAAAGTCCTCAGATATCCAAAACAATCCAGGTCAAACAGAACAGTGCTGGGGGCATCACCATACCAGACCTCAGATTATATTACAGAACGATAATAATAAAAACAGCATAGCACTGGCACAAAAATAGACATGTAGATCAATGGAACACAATAGAAGACCCAAACATGAGCTCATATAATTTCAGTTACCTGATATTCAACCAAGATGCTAAGAACACACAATAGAGGAAGCACACCATCTTAAACAAATGGTGCTGGAAAAACTGGATCTCCACCTGCAGAAAAATGAAACTTGACTTTATCTTTCACCCTGCACAAAAGTCAATGCCAAATGGATTGATGACCTCAATATAAAACATGAAAGGAGAGAAAACAGGCATAGGATATAGGCATAGGAAAGGATTTTCTAGATCAGACACCAACTGCTCAGGTGCTAAGGTCAACAATCAGTAAGTGGGACCTCATTAAATTACAAAGTTTCTGGACAACAAAAGAAACAACTAAGGAAGGGAAGAGGAAACCCACTGAGTGGGAGAAAATCTTCACCAGCTACATATACAACAGAACATTAATGGTCCAGATTATACAAAGAACTCAAAAAAGAAAGAAGATAAATGACCCAATTAAAAATGGGCAATAGACCTAAACAGACAGTTTTCAAGAAAAGAAATAAATATGGTTAAGAAGTACCTTTAAAAGTACTCAACATCCTTAATAATTAAAGAAATGAAAATGAAAACCACTTTAAGTTTTCATTTTACCCCAGTCTGACTGGCTATGATTAAGAGAATGCAAGACTCCAAAAGCTGGAAAGGATGTGGAGAAGGAGGAACACTCATTCACTGCTGGTGGGAATGAAAATTCATGAAACCACTATGAAAAGCAATGCGGAGAGCCCTCAAAATATGAAAAATGTACCTACCATAAGATCCAGTGATACCACTCCTTGGCATATACCTAAGGGACTCATCATACTGTAGAGATACCTGTATATCCATGTTTATTGCTGTTCTCGTCACAATAGCTAAGAAATGGAAAAAACTTAAATGCCCCTCAACTGATGAATGATTGATTAATGAAAATGTACATCTACTCAGTGGAGTTCTACTCAGCAGTAAAAAAGTATGAACTTATGAAAATTTCAGGTAAATGGATAAAACTAGAAAGTGTTACTAAGAGAAGTAACACAAATTGCAGAAAAGCAAGTAATGTAGGTAATGTAGGTTAGCCCTCATTTGTGGATTGTAATATCAATCCCTTTTATGTGAGTATACAAATTCTGAAGTAAAACCAGGATACATGGAGGTAAAGGAAAAGAAACAACCTGAAAGATGGATAGTAGGAAACAGATGTTACCTGAGGGAGGTGGAAAAAGCAGGAGTAATCGGCTGGGAGGAGAGGAGGTAGGGACATGCAAGGGATCATACTGTGGGGGAGCGAGGGAATTCAGGAAAGGAAAGATGTTGGGAGTTGGGAGGTATTGGGGAGGGTGGGGCTAATGGGGGCACTGTGACTAGGAAGAGAGGGCATAGGGAGGCCTGATGGGAGACAAAAGAATAGAGACGAGTGATCTCAGGGGGCTAGGAAACCTAGAGGGAAATATGAAACACTCTGAGAAATGCACACAGAGTGTCTGAACATTAATGCATATTTATACCGAGAGCTGCTTCTTAGGGAATGCAGTGCCAGATAGAAGAGACCTCCTTTAAAGAGAAAAACATGCAGTACAGCACTCATCAAAGAAACTTCTTTTTGCAACAGATGTAGGTTACTGCAGAGTTGCACATCTGGTCGGGCACAGAGAACATACACCCGGGAGATGCCCAGTACTTGGTGACACATCTGCAGTCAAATCTCTACAACCAAGGTTCATGGAACATAGTAGAATAAGGGGTAGAGAGAGGGCTAATGCACCCCTCAACTCTCACAAGTGAGATTTCCATGTACATCAGAGTGTGATACACACAGAAGGCCACAACTGGCCAAGTTTTGGAGAATAGAACCTGTAGAGTATAGGATGGGACTCCTACACGGAATGTCACACACCCATGGAGCATTGACTACTGTGAAAGAGCAGGTGGAAAGTTTGGAAGCACTGGGGCTGGCTTATGAATAAGAAGGTAGAGGCTTCCAGGCCACTGGAAGCTTGCTCATGTGAGTCTGAGGCAGAGGAGGCGTTGAACTTGGGACCCATGTCAGCTCAATTAAACAAGGGCCCAAAGGGGAGGTGAGAAACAGGTGGCAGGCCAGCACTAGATAGAGAACTATTTGAGACTGGTTGTTGCTGGGTGAGGGAGAGTCTGACTCAAGACCCCTGGATGGGCTGACTAGTCTTCAGCAGACACATTTGCACTGAAGGACATTAGGGTACAAACACCTGAATGAATAGGACTCAGCAGGTATGGCAGAGTGCACAGTGTTTGGTGAGGGAATAAGGGGAGGCATGGATGGGGGAGGGGGTCTGGATTCGGTGGGAAATTATGAAATTCTAAAAGCTCAATAAAAGAAAATAAAAATTCAACACCAATATCTACTAAATAAAACTAGAATCCCAAAATTAAAATATGGTTTTTAAAAACCTCTCTCAAAAGACAAAATGTACATTAATTTACCACTTAACTCTCAGGAGAGTAAGAAAGAAATTTTTCTCAAGTTGAATAATATGAAACTTTCTGTGTGGTACAGAGAGCACTGTAAATAGAATAAATTAAGCAGCACTTTTCAATGAAAAAAGAAACAAATAGCTTAAGAAAATTTTCCTGTACGAGATGAAAAGTCTGTCACCAAGTCTTCTGAGTCTTAAAATTTGTCATGACCTACCAGACATCTTTAGACACAAAAGAAAATTACAATTGCCTTACAAAATGAATACAACTTATTATAGCTTTAAATTTTTTAATTTATTTTTTATTTTATGCGTATGCATGTATTGCCTGCATGTAGGTAAGTGCACCATGCCCGTGGAGGTCAAAGAGGCTGTTGGATCCCTTTGGACTGGAGTTATGGACAATTGTTAGCTGTCATTTGGGTGTTGGTATTTGAACTCCGGTCTTTTGCAAGAACAACCAGTGTTCTTAACTACTGAGCCATCGCTCCAGCCCCAACTTATTATAGCTTTAAATAAGGATATTATGCATAGGTAAATGCATAAAAAGAGAAAAACTCAATCATTCATTTTAAGTTCCTAGAAAACAAAAGCTATCAACTAACATAGGTTTGGATAACACAAGAGGCAACAATTCCCACAAATAATCTGTGGAGTCGTTTCAATGGATGGTGAACTTGCTAGGAACAACTGTTGTTCAAACCATTGTGTGGATTGCCATCATACTGGACTTCAAAAGTCATATGTTATATTGTCTTTATATCAACAAGTGCTGTCTAAGTGAGGATAATGCTATTAGAATGGAGTGAGCCACATAAATTAGGCTATTTAAATAAAATAAATAACTAAATGGAATAATGGTAAAAAGAGATTAACACATACATTATAAAAAAACAGGTAATGCATTCCCACCGGAAACACCAAAAACTGGAGAAATTATTTTAATTTTATGTATCAAACTGTGATTTTCCAATATTAGGAACACGAGGTAGTCCAGAACTCTGATCTCTATATAACTCAGACACATTTATTGAAATGCTTCCTTGAGGAAGATTCAAGGTTATTAAAGAAACAATACCTATATGTGCATATAGTGTATGCATCGGACAATTAGGCCCATTTTATTATTTATCATGTAATCTGATGTTAACATTTTTACTTTTTAGGGGCTGGAGAGATGGCTCAACAGTTAAGAGCACTGGTTGTTCTTGCAGAAGACCTGTGTTCAAATCCCAGCACCCACATGGTAGCTAACAACTGTCCATAACTCCAATTCCATGGGATCTGATGGCTTATTCTGTCCATGTGGGCATTGCATGACACGGGTGCACTTACCTACAGGTAGGCAATACAGTCATACACATAAAATAAAAATATTAAAATATTTTTTAAAATTATTACTTTTTAGACGTGTATTATTGTATTGAGTTATTACTGTATATTTTCTAGGTTACTGAAGGAAATCTTAACATGTAATTAAATAGGAAAAATTGTGTGTACATGTGTTTATACATAGATGCAAAATCTAAGCTTGGTGTTGGTAATTGTTTAAATTTTATTATGTTGTAAAATGAATTTATGTTTTCAATAAGCATTTATTGTCATTTTCTATACTAAGTGATATTTTATGAAATGATATGCCATTTTTTAAAATTAAAAATTTCACTCTTCATTCCAACCGAAAAGAAGATTCTAAGCCATAATGTAGCAGCTATTATCTTTACTGATAATCTCTGTGAAAATTGTATAATCTTCCTTCGTGTCTTTTTATGCTGATTTAAATGGTATCATGCAGGTAAAGTGCCTTGCAAACAAAAAGCACCCACAAACGATGGCTGAGCTACATTCAAATCATTAACATTCTATATACAGATTTGTACCTGTGGTATGAGACAATCTTCAAAGAGAAGAAAACATGATGATTTTTCATAGCACTCAATAACATATTAAAGGATCATGACATTTTCAGTTATAGTCATACACCTGATGCTGCCACGCACAAACAGTTGCACATTTACAGGCAGGAGAATGAGGTAATTATGTCTGTAACTTATGACTTATGTGGATATTGTTATCTTTTCTGGAATATTGGAAATGAGAAAGATGATTACTTTAGTGAAACTGATCCTGCAGTTTAGGTATTGGTTATTTGTGATTTTTTATTGAATTTTTGTGATTTTCATACAATCTTGTTTGATGATATTTAGATTCCCTTCCCCTGTCTGCACCTCTCTCACTGCCCCCTCCCAAATTTAATGTACTCTCTTGTAGATATAATATGGCCTGTAGAGACTGATTTGAGTCCCCAAATGTCCTTCAGTAGGGGCCCATCCTCTGAGCCCACCAAGAAGCCCATCCCTGGAAGACACTGTCTTTCACCCTGTCAACACATCAATTGTCAAAAGTTCCTTTGGTTGGGTTTGAGTTTCTCACCACATTCAAATGTCCTTGCTGAGATTTCGCCTGTTTTGAGTGTGTATTGAACTTGTGCCTGCTGTCACCATTGCTGTGAGTTCATATGAGTATATGACAAGCTATCTGGAAGACTGTGTTTCTTTGTTGTCATCCACCCCCTTTGGCTCTGACAATGTTTCTCTCTCCTCTTTTTCAATGATCCCTGAGCTTTGGGAAGCAGAGGTTTGAAAAAGATGTTCTATTCAGTGATAAGCACACTGTGGCCTCTTGCTCTCGGCGCACTGGCCAATTGTGGGTTTCTCTATTAATCACCATCTGCTGCATAAGGAAATTTCTCAGGTGAACTGTGAGAGGCACATTCTTCGTATGTGTAGAGGTTGCACTGAAGATGTGTCACTTCAGAGTTAAGTGTTTCACTGATAGTTAATCTCTGTGTTTGAGTAGTTCTGTAACTCTGAAATAGTTTCCACTCATTGGAAAAAGAAGTTTCCTTGATAAGAGTTGAAAAGCACACTTGTCTGTAAATATAAGACTGTGTATATAGACTCAAATAAGAAATTATGTTGGTCTAGCTATATAGCAAAAGTAAATTTTCCTCTACAGTCTATGACCCCTCCAGACATGTGTATTTGGCTATGTTTGTAGTACCATACAAGAGTTCCCTCCCATTGAACAAGCCTTAATTACAATTAGACAAATATTGATTATCACCAAGATAAAAAGTGCCACTACTATATCAATAGCAATAATTTCCTGGGTCAGTCGTTGTTTATTATGCTTTTCTCCTGGTAGGACTATTGATTGATTTTCTCCCTTGGCACCTTGTGTGGCATTCTTTGATATGCTGAGAGCTAATCTTTAACAAGGAGGCTTCCAGGTCATTTCTAGCTCCATTGCTCCAAGTCCTGTATCTGAATTGTATCCAGTCTTTCAGCAATAGGGTCTTACCTTCAAGTCCTGGGACGCAGCCAAAGGCTGTGATAATAGCCTTTGTAATTCTAGGAGACTGAAAGTATATTTTATACCACAATTAATTTATTTGTCTCTTAAAAAATAACATCAGTAAAATATATTAAAATGAAATATTTCATAATAGAATTCAAATAGGATTTTCCTTTGTTTTTTTTTTTTTGCTTCAAGGTGGTTTAGAATGTTATTGCTTATAATAGATTATGAACTTCTATTTAAATATTCTAAAATATGCAGAGTTGTCACACCATGGACATCCAGGGACCAAAGAAAACATGAAATTCTTACTTTTTGAGAAACATTGTGGCTTATTAGTGTGACTGCATAAAAAGACAAAAAAAGAAACTCTTGTATGATTTTATCTGTCAGTGATTTTCTATAGAAAGTGCCTAAGGAAACTAAAAAGAAGTCAGGCATGGTAGCTCAGGCCTTTAATCCCAGCACTTGGGAAGCAGAGGCAGGCAGGTAGGTCTCTCTGAGTTTGAGGCAAGCCTGATCTGTACAGTGAATTTCAGGCCGACCAGGTCTGCAGGGAGATCATGTCTCAAAAAGACCAAAAATAATAAAAAAATATAAAAATGCTAAAGAGAAAGCAAGTTTTCTTAAAGATACTAGAATAATTTACAGCATCTTGTGAATATTGCTTTGTCACATACTTTTATAAAATGAAATACGTCATGAAAATTAAAATGATTCTTCTTTTCAACCCAAATTTGCCCTTCATAGAAATATATAGTTAGTGTAGATTCAGAATTTTATTTCATTAGCTTTCTTGGTAGATTTGAGTATGTTTACTTTGCACTTTTATTCAAATGCAGCAATTGCTAGTGGATCCTTCTATAAGATCCCTAAACTTGTGTTGTTAAATGTTTTTAACTTTCTGGGCTGGAGAGATGGCTCAGTGGTTAAGAGCACTGACTGCTCTTGGAGAACACCCAGATTCAATTCCCAGCACCCACAGGGTGGCTATGAACTGTCCTAAACTCCAGTCCCAGGGGAATCCCAAGCCCTCTCTGACAACATGGGTACGTGCACCTACAAGCAGGCAATACACACACACACATAAAATAATATGTGTTGTGCAATGCCTGCAGAGTTCAGAAGAAGCTGTCGAATCCCTTGGGACTGTAGCTATGGACAGTTGTTAGCTGCCATGTGGGTGCTGGGATTCCAACCTGGGTCTTCTGCAAGAACAACCAGTGTTCTTATCTACTTAGCCATCTCTCCAGCCCCTTAAAATAAAATATTTATATAAAGTTCTTAACTTTCATTTTAATATACTATATTGTATGTGTATTTACACAGATAGTTACATAATGACTCATGGAAAGAATCAATGCTTATTTTTAAAATATTCTGATGAATTAATGTAATTTATAGGGATGTAGCTGAACCTTTTACCTGTGAAGAAGAGAATAATGTATTTTATTATAAAACAGCATACTTTACTAGCTAGAAAAATAGTATAAAACAAAATCTGGTAAGCATAATTTCTCTAATTATTTAGAACATAATAAATCTAACAATAAATATTTCATAGATATTAAAGTCTGATTGTATCAAAATTGCTGTTGAATATTTAGTAGTGGATTAATTATTTTATAGCATTCAAATATAACTTTTGTCACTAATGTCTGTTTTTAAATACAAAATGAAAAAGCACACTATCATCAGTGAAAAAATTAAATAATGCAGAAAAATGTAAGCACATAACTGTTAAGCAAAGTGAATAGCTAAAAATATTGGGTGTTGAATGGAAAGCCTTCTGAGGAAAGGGTGTAATGCAGGTAATCTCAATCACCTTCTCAAATAATGCACATTGATTCAGCAGAGTCAGTGACTTAGCAGCATATGAACCAAAACAGTATAATGTTTTATAAATTATGTTTTTTCACCCCAAACCACACAATATTGTAAACACTAAAAGTAACACACAATGGAAGACACCTTTAATGCAGAAGCAGAATGCAGTCCACTATGTCAAGACATTCAATAATACAGAATGTCTTGACTATTTTTTTACAACCACTTCATCACCAAAATTATTCTTTTTCTTTGTTTTTTATCAGATATTTTTTAATTTTTTGAAACTTTCATGTATGAGTATTGTATTTGCATCCTTTCCATACCTTCCAACCTCATTCCAACTCCACTTATGCCTCTTCTTTATTATTACTGTTATATATACACAAAACATACACATCTTGAGAGAAAGAGGAGAGAGAAAAGGAGAGAAAGAGAGAGAGAGAGAGAGAGAGAGAGAGAGAGAGAGAGAGAGTGAGTTGGTGCTGCCTACTTGTGTTTAGATAACCTCTCAGGGTGTGAAAAGTCCACAGTACTGTAGCCTAACAAGATCTGCATAATGATAAAACCTCTTGATATGCCAACGCTAATGTAAGGACACCCACAGGGTCCTCCTTAAGATGAAGGCTGAAGGCAATCAAAGTTGAAGTAGGAAGAAGGACCAAGCTTCTTGATAAAACTGAATCGTGTAATGTTTCTGTTTTGTATTCATAACATTTAATTTGTTTTCTATCATCTTGGAAAATAGCTTATAGAGAGGAAGTTGCAGGTTTTATGAAGCCAATCAGTAGGCACTTTCATATTAGGCAATTTTTTTTCAATCTGATACTTACTATGCAGATATGTGGTACAGTAGCATGAATCATTGAAATATCTTTTATATTTTTATCTGGATTTTTGTATCTGAAAAATGCTCACACATAAGCAAGGTTTTATTATATGTTGGAAGAAACTATAGCATTGTAGAAATATATAAACATAAGATCATGTAGGTTAGTGAAATTGCATGACACATTTTTTTCTGCACCTCTATACTAATCTTTAAATTCACTTTTCTCTTTTGGTTTCTCCAATAGGGGGACAGCAACTCACTCCAACTTTCCACAGGTATTTTGTTGCTTACTTCATTGAAATGTAAAGCTCAGTGGGGTGATTCACACAGCAGAATAGAGGGCTATTACATGAGAAACCTTTGCATCTCAAGTTTCTCTTCTCCCAGATGTGAAATGATAATTAGACAATCCTTAAATAAGGAATCTAATCCCCAGAAAACACATTTCCCTCAGTCATTAATAAAGTCTTCTGAGAATTATCTGAAATATTTTTCAAAAACTAAACACTATTAAAATTAGCACACAAGAAACATAAGAAAACTTTATATAGGTAGTGATTAAAAACAAACAGTAGCTGTGCGTGGTGGCACACTCCTTTAATCCCAGCACTTGGGAGGCAGAGGCAGGCGGATCTCTGTGAGTTCTAGGCCAGTCTGGTCTACATAGTGAGTTCCAGGACAGCTATGTCTACAGGGAGACCCTGTCTCAAAAAGACCAAAACAAAAACAAAACAAACAAACAAACAGAAAAATAAAATAAAACAAAAAAAAACCACATAGTAAAGCAATTTAATGCCTTAAAATGTGATAACATGCTTTCTTTGTATTCATCTGACCTGTCACAATCTTTCCCTCTTCTCTATACCAATGATTCATGAGCCTTTATTTTGTGATTTTCAAATAATTGAGTTTGATGGTGTTTATATGCCCTCCTCTATTTGCACCTTCCACCACTGACCCCACACAATTCAATACAATCTTCAAATGAGTAACTGACCACCTGTCTGGAATACTCTGTTTCCTTGCGGTCACCCACTCCATCTGGATCTTACAATCTTTCTACTTCCTCTTCTACAATAATCCTTGAGTCTTGGGAAGGCAGAGGTTTGAAAAAGCTATCCTACTCAAGGAGAAGCAAATTGTGGCCTTGTTATCTGCACACTGGATAATTGTGGTTGTCTGTATTAATCACCCTCTGCTACATAAGAAAATTTTTCTGGTGAGAGGTGAGAGATGCATTCATTCTTTGTGTAGAAGTTGTATTGAAGATGTGTCGCTTAGAGTTAAGCATCTAGCAGACATGTATTCTCTGTGTTTGACCAATTTTGCATCTCTGTAATATGTATGTGTATTTGGCTATGTTTATAGTACCACACATGATTTCCCTCCCATTGAGCAGACCTTAATTCCAATTAGACAGTTGTTGATTACCGACAAGATGAAAGTGCCACTGCTACACCAATAACAATATTTTGCTGGACCAGTCATTGTTGTTTAATGTGCTTTACTCCTGGGTAGGAACATAGATTGATTTTCTCCTTTGGCAGCTTGTATAGTATCCTTTGATACCTTGAGAGCTAATCTTAAGCAAAGAGCCTTCCAGGTCAGTTCCAGCTCCATTGCTCCAAGTCCTGTGTCTAAATAAGTCAGCAATAGGGTCCTACCTTCAAGTTTTAAGAAGTAATCAAGGGCTGTGGTAAAATCTTGTTTTATTTTGGGAGTTTCTTGGATTACCCTGACCAAAAATTCAAAGGGAGATGTCTCCTGTCCGGCACTGTGTTTTTGGTTATATAGCTTTCATTTATACACATGCATTCATATATTTATTATATGAATATTTTTCAGTAAGACTTCGAACTAACACATCTCCCTCTGGTTTTCATACTATCATAGTATTATTTATCTCTCCTCTCAACCCATATAATCCTCCCTACAGATTCCCCACTTAAAGTACTTTCTATTTTTCCCATTTGCCCTTTTATAACACCCGTCTCCTACTATCTCCCTTATTAGTGTTTCTGCTTTCCCTTTACCTCCATGGTTGCTTTCCACATTCCTGGTTCTTCCAGTTGCATCAGGGATTTGGAGGTGAGATCCACAAATAAGAGAGAATACATGTTTCCTGTTTTTCTGAGTCTGGTTTTCTTTCCTTAGTCTAACATATGATCCAGTTATACCACTCCTTGACATATACCAAAGGATTCCTCCTGCTACAGACACACTTGCACAGCCACGTTTATTGCTGTGCTTTTCACAATAGCTAAGAAGTTGAAACAACCTAAATGTCCCACAACTGACCAGTGGATCATGAAAATGTGCACTCACACAATGGAGTTCTACTCAGAAGTGAAGAAAAATGAAATCATGAAATTTGCACATAAATGAACAGAACTGGAGACTATTATAATAAGTGAAATAACACACATTCCCGAGCTTTGAGAGGGGAGGGTATGATGTAAGTGTCTCATTTGGGGCTGAGAATTTCACAGCCTCATTCTCTACACCAAAAATGAAAAGGTTTTATTTCATTTTTGTATATTTCATATCTGAATATCTTCCTTTCTTTACATAGACTTCAGTTGCTGATGTATTATAATCCTTTCTGAAGCATTCCTTTGTTTTTAAATTATTTATTAGTTCTTTTGGAATTCTCTGAAATGTATGGTGATCATACACACTCCTCTCCTAATTCCTCCCACTTCCAAAGAAGACAGAAGGAAGCATGTAATTAGTGTCATGTATGCCAAAATGTTAATGCTGAAAATAAGCATTATTTAAATATTTCAAGCTTAGGACTGGTGTGATGGCTTAGAGGTTAAGAGCAATGACTGCTCTTTCAGAGGACCTGTTTTGGATCCTAGCACTCACATAGGGCTAACAACCATCTGTAGCTCCAGTTCCAGGGGATCCTATGCTTTCTTCTGGCCTCCCCAAAATTTGCACACATAGTGTACTTACAAACATGCAGATAAAACACACATAAAATAATAAAAAATAAAAATAATTTAAGCTTAATTAGTAAGTTAAAAAGTAAAAAGAGTATAAAAGTATCTGGAAGAGAGAAAATAAGTGTGTAAAAATGCTCTGTAAAAATAAATGATTATGATGCCTATGAGAAAAATGTAGAGCTAAAGTGAGGGAAGATATAAGTTCGTATGCAAATGGTAAGAGAAAGACAGAAGTCTTTTGTCATCTTAACTGCTGTTCTTCAGACTGTTTCACTTGCTTTGTTAGAGTCACAAAAGAAACTTTTAAGATCTTTAGCCAGCTAGCCACAGTTTACAAGGAAATCTTTTCATACTTGTTTTTGATTTTTGAGCCCCAGCTGACTTGAAGCTAGGCATTCAATCATGGATTTGAATTCCTGACCTTCTTACTTTAATTAGCAAGTACTAGGATTAAAGGCATGCATCACCACACCAAGCTAAGAACGGAACATAAAAGTATCAATGTCTAGATCAACAAGATCTTGAGCCAGGCTGACCTTGAAATCCTGATCTTGCTCTTGACTTTGCCATAATGCTTAGATTGTAGATGAGTACTAGCAATCAAAAGATTTTTAAAAAAATGGATCAATAAGGTATGAACATGCAAATGTATACCAACAACATAGAAAATTAATTTATGACATATCTAAGTGATATAGAAAATACAATGTAGGTTTTAGCCCAAGGTTAGAGAGAGGTAACCTGAATATCTAAAAAATTATTCAAATATTTACAGCTAACATATGATTGAGAAAAGCTGTTTGAAGACAAGATTTTGTTACATATATAGTATCCTAATTTTATGATAAGATACTAGTTTGGAAAATGCAAGTAATCAGACAGCTCACCCTGTCACAGTATTTTTTTTGTTGTCTTCAAATTCAGTTGCAACATATGTGATATATTTCATATCATAAACAATCTGTGCATAATGACAGACAACATATAATTAACGATATGTAACTGTGTTGCATATATAATGTCTTAGGACATTTTAATTCACAAAAGTAATTCCCAGTGTATTTAATATGAAAAATATGAAGCTAAATTGTACCTAATAGTAATAATGTATCTGCTTTTGACTCTTCTTTTAGTGTTTTTATTAATATATAGTTTGAACAACAAACTATTTGCTTTTTATTTTATAAGGATTATAAATGTAATTTATTGATAAAACGGAGGAAATTGTTTTCTATCAATATTGTATTAATGGTTGGATCAATTTCAAAAACATTTTATCTGTGAAACCAAAAATATTTTACCTTTCACTAGACAGTTCTTTATTCTTAGCATTTAAGCACTCACTGAACATGATCCATTATATATATCATTGAAAACTATAAAGAGAAAACAGTGTATTTCTATCCAAGTACTCTAAATTCATCATGCTTATAATAAAAACCACATAAAAAACAAAAATAATGAGATAGTGACCAGGAACTAAGGTATTAAAAAACTGGTATTTTTTTGCACAAACTTACCCAGTGTTCAGTGACATAGTGTGAACAAGTTAATTTGCTAGACTACCCTATTAACATTTACAAGGGAGTTAATCTAAACCTTTATCAAAACATCACATTATGCTTGCTAAGAACATGCAATTTTCATTTGTCGAGTGGGTTCAATAAAGTTAAAAATTATTCTTTTTATCTTTTCCAATATAAGTGGCTGATGATATCTCAAAAGTTGTAGCCTATATCTTGGTTTATGGAGCTATTATCTTGGTTCTTTATACAACAAACTCTGTGTAATAAATTCATATAATTGCTTTTATTTTGTTAGTTTTGTTTTTAAAAATTAAAACTGTTTTAACTTGATTGAAATTATAAAACAATGATGCTTCATTTGAAATTGTTAAGAAAATTATTTGTTTTTGTTTTTTTCCCAGAAAACAGTTAAAATTAAGACTGATGTTTTCTAAGGAAGGCTTACAAAGTTTTGAAGGTCATGAGATATTAATTTTCCAAAACTTGCTTCTTCCAAATTGTCTCAAGAAACTAGTGGCATGAAGACTTGCTCTCAAAGCGGTGTCTAACATTTGGTTGCACTTTTCAAAGATGTCAGGTCAAATAAAATTTTTTCCACAGAGAAATCAAATGACAACAGTAGTTCAGTGACTGGTAGTTTAGAAAAGTGATATCTGTGCCATCTTATCAATGAAAGGTGAAAAGTCAAAACTGGTAAAAGATGATGAACATTTTTATATTCAGATAAAAAAGCTGATACAAATGTAGCTTCTTTTTGTTCAAGTAAAACCCTTACAGTTCTTAGAATTATCTCTGTCAGATCTCGCACTTGTATTCCAATCTTTATTTTGTATTTCACTCTAGTACGATTTTGTTATAAACCAGAAACTACTTAAATTTTTGTCTCTATTTTCATTGAATGCATTTATTATGCATGACATATTTTGTAGTATATGCATATTGTTAATGATAAAGCATAGTTAATTTTCACATGCATTAAATCACACCATAATTTTTTCAGTGAGAACACTTTACCTTTGCACTCAAAGCATCTTACAAGAATACAATCTTTTACGGATAATACTGAGTTATAAAGGAGATCTTTTCTATTCATTATTTTTGTCCTACTTTAAATTTTATTCTTTTGCCAACATCTCCCCAGCACACCATCATCTCTCATAAAAGCTCACTAATTCGTGGAAACTCTGATTCTTATTCTTTGACTTCAAGATGGACAATTTTCCAAAACTCCACCCGCTAATTGCATCACATGGTACTTGCTTTCTGTGCCTTGTTAATTTCACTTATTACAATGTCCTGTATTTTTATCTGTGTTATCAAAGTGTTAGGGTTGTCTCTTTTATTGGTGAACAATATCCCATTATTTACTCATTCAATTTTTCATTTTTTTGTCTGTTGGTAGACAGTTTTGTTGTTTTCATATTATGGCTGTTGTGATTAATGTCAATGTAAACGTGGAAATGTTGACACCTTTTTAAACCCATACCAATATGCCAATACCATTTACTTTGGAGATATACCCAAAGAGAATTTTTTAATTTTATGTATATGCAAAGGTTCCCTTTTCTCTATACATTTGTCAATAATGTCATCTTATGCCTGCTTGGTAATTACCATTCTAATTTTTATGAAGTGTTTTCACAAGAAAACCTTTCCAAAGGCATGTGAGCTAATGTTACACTTCCAAATATAATGTCTTCGTTTTCAATGTATGAAAAGATGTAGGGGCAAGGAAACAACATTGCTTTAAAAGTAATATGCAATACATCGTCATGTTCTTAGTATTAGAGAAGTAACAGTATTTTTGATGTTTTTGCTTTTTTTAAATTTTTTTAGTGTTTCCATTTATTACTTAACAATTTAATACATGTGTTTTATTGTATGTTAATGTTTTGCCCCTCTTCCATGATGCTCCCTGAGCCTTTGGAGAAAGGGTGTGAAAAATATCCAGTTTAGAGCTGAGTACCAAACAGTCACATTTATCAGCAAAATGTAATAGAATTTGACAATCATTCTCATCACCACACATTAATACATTCTGAATTAAATTAGGTCTATTTTTAATATTTTATTTATTATTTTTATTTTATGTGTATGAGTGTGTTGCCTGCATGTATGTAAGTGAACCCGTGTCATTCAATGCCCTCCGAGTTGAGAAAAGGGTGTTGGATCTCCTAGAACTGGAGTTACAGATGGTTGTTAACTACCATGTGGTGCTGGGACTCAAATCAAGGTCCTCTACAAGAGCATCCAGTGTTAACCAAGGAACCATCCCTCCAGCCACTAAATTAGGGATATTTTCAGGATCACATCATAAGTAAACACTTATGTAAGTAAACACTTACAGAACAAAGTAAAAATTTGTGTTCAGCAACTACTAAAGTTATCTAAGTAAACTGTAAGATATTTTTAAAAGTTTTGGGATGTTTCCTGATATATCAGTGACATTTTATCATTAAAATAGAAAAACCATCAGAACTGTTAAAAGATAATGAACATTTTTATGCAGGGATAAAAGAGCTGAGAGCAGTCATGGTGTTTATTTGAACACACATGTGGAATCCCTGAAGGTGTTTCCTGCATACTAAATAGCTCACCATCTGAGACTAAAATTTTACTTCTAAAGATTTTTAAAAGTTTGTTTTTGTTGGATTTTTGTGCATTTCATACTGAATATTTCAATCAATCTTAATCATCTTTATATCCCTGTCCCCACTGGCTCCTCCATACCCCTCCACTGGAATTCATACATCCTCTCACACATTTTATTCAAAGACAGAAAACAACATTTGCTGGGAGACTAAATTCATTGATTGCCACTTATTTAATATAAGGAAAATTAAAACAACACTTTTTTTCACTACCATCATCAAGTATAATCACTCTATGGTATTTCAATTATATATTGATGTATGCATCATACGTGCATAAAATTCACCTCATTCTCAAAATTTCATGATATATAAGTAAGACTGGAGTTACATAAAATAGTAATAAAGGCCTACAAGGTTAGGAAAGAAATATAATAAAGACATTATATAAGCATATAATCTCAATTGTTATGATCTATTTTTTATTAAAAGACAAAACTATATGAGTCTGTGTGTTTTGTGTATGTGTGTGAAAGCTTGAGCTTGCCAATGGGAGGAAACAATAAGGAAATCAGTGATTAGGACTAGAAGAAATGGGGAAATGTAATAAAAAGTGGAAGTGGATGTAATGTTCTAATTGTTCTCACATAATTGTGAAGCTTATTACAATGTCCCCAACACTATGTCACCTCCATCCCATGCTCACCAAGGAGGGGGAAGTCAATTACTCCTCCCACCCAATCATGGACGTTAGCTGCATGTGTGTGGGGGGGTTAAGAATATATAAGGTGAGAAAGACTGCCATGAGGCGCCTCCTGTCATTTTGTGCGGCAGTCCCGAAGTCACATGTTGTATATTTGGGTATGGACTTTCCAGTGCAGCCATAATGGGGCAGGGGTGGTCACTTTTCTGTAAATAAACCCCAAACCTATGCTCTGTTATCAAGCCAAATAAACTTTTTAGGCTTTTCAAAAAATAAAAGAACAGAGCTAATGGAAACCTCCATTATTCCACCAAAGTTGACCCCACATTGCCAAATCCTTTGGTCTTTGATATATATATCGTGCTTGAAAATTTTGTTAAAATTGCTTCTCTTTGAAATAGTACAATAAAGTTAAAAAAAAGACATTTCCTCCCCACTTACATCCAAGGAATATTGTGAAAATACAGTTCTTTATTTGAAGTGGAGGGGAGCCAGATGATCTTTATTATAAAATCATGTGGTATTATTGGATCATAAATATTTAACATGATATTTAGTAAGTCCAATAACCAAAATCATTAAGTCATGCAGAAGACTATAGTTAGTCTGTGGCCTAGGTATGATTTTTGTTAAATAAGTAACAACATCAATTAATTTGCAAAATCAGTTAGTGTTTTTCATCTAATTGGCTTACAGGTAAAATTC
>NW_008360303.1:4051415-4089972 GCF_000622305.1 Nannospalax galili
ATATATGAGCAAAAAAGGGATGGTAGAATCTAAATGTTAGGAATAGTTTTAAAATTCAGTAACTGTCTTAACAAATATTGAGTACATCTAAAATTAAAAAAAAATATTTTACTTATTGTTTTCATTTTATCTGTATGAGTGTATTGCCTGCATGGATTTAAGTACACTCATGCTGTGCAATGCCTGTGGGGGTCAGAAGAGGGCATTGAATCCCCTGGAACTGGAGTTTATGGACAGTTGTTAGTAACCATGTGTTCAGTAACTGTCTTAACAAATATTGAGTACATCTAAAATTAAAAAAAAATATTTTACTTATTGTTTTCATTTTATCTGTATGAGTGTATTGCCTGCATGGATTTAAGTACACTCATGCTGTGCAATGCCTGTGGGGGTCAGAAGAGGGCATTGAATCCCCTGGAACTGGAGTTTATGGACAGTTGTTAGTAACCATGTGCTAAGAGTTAACTCTGGGTCCTCTGCAAGAGCAGCCAGTGCTCTTAACCACTGAGCCTTCTTTCCAGCCCCAAAATTTTTAAAAAGTAAAAAGGTCATTTTTTTTTGTACAGGAATCATGCATTAGAACCCACATTTCGTGACACATATTTCTTTTTTTTTCATTATAAAGTAATGTAAGACTATATCTTTCTTGCTTTCTAAATCTTTTTCTTTTCGTCTTTCATTTATTTTCATGGGGCTTTTGTCTAATCTAACATTGCCCCCTCTTAAGAGGTAACCCTAAATTCTTTTAAGGATTAGATACAAGCTACAAAATACTTTTGACATTTTTGGCCTCTGGAACAGAGTATGTTGCTAAGAGGCCAAAGGACATTTTGATGACTTTTCTTTGGCTACTTTTCTTTGGGGTCTTTTTACCATTACTGCCTAGCCAATTCCTATCTCCTTATCACACCATCCTCTGAAGGGGTTACCCAAATTGCCAATAGGGAATTGGAACTCAGACAGCCCTGGCTTCTTCCATGCTGAACAAGGACGCAGAGTGAGGCAATTGGAGCACCCCTTTAAATACAGTATCTTTATAGCACTGAAAAAAAAAAAAAAAAGAAAAAAAAAAGACAAACACAAACCATCAATCATTCAAATATTTCTATTAAATAACTAAATCCTAATTCTCAAAATACATTTCTCATATTTACAGTAGACTGTACTTCCAGAGGGAGAATTATGTGAACAAATTCATGATGTTGTAGGCATAATGAAACTATTTTTTAGACAATGAAGTTTATGTTACTTTCTATTTTGTCTTCCATCAAATTCTAATTACAAAGCTGGGGAGATATCTCAGTCAATAAGGTGTATGCTATATAAGCATCAGGACCTGAGTTCAATCCTCAGATCCACACAAAAGCTGGGCTCAGCAACACATCTGTAATTTCAGTGCTAGGGAGGCAAAAATAGAAGTTCCATGGGGCTTCCCAGCCTTCCTGTTTAGGTGAATTCTGTGCTCCAGATTACCTAAGAGATGCAAAAAACAGGCTGGATTTCAGTACTAGTCATGGGTTCCATCTTGTGGAACTGAACTGAGTTTAAATGCTATCAGGAAGTGGTTGGTTACTCCTATAACACTGACACATAGATCAGTGGGCACAACTTACCTGTCAGTTGCTATCGTAGCTCACATGGTACATGGCTGAATAAGACTATTAATTATTTTTCTCTCCCTTAAGCCTGCACTTAACCTTCCAGCTCTTTGAAAGGTAGGCAAGAGAAACAACGTTTTCAAGTTTGGAGTAGTCTGATTGTTTCATGCATACTTAAGTGTGCAGTGTTGTCAGACTTAAATTCTGAATATGATTTGATGTGAATCAGAGAAAGTGAGTAGACACGGTCTTTTATCAGAAAGCAATATAATGTACATAAATCTAAAGTTTATTTTTAATTCCAATCTCCCCTCCCCCCACTTTTCTTTCTTTGTTTTGTCTTCTTAATTTTTTAATTTTTTTTTTAGGAATTATGTTTATTTAGAGGTCTGCAAGGAGTGATGAATTAGGGGGCTAAAGATAGCTGAAAATAAATTATAATTTGGCTTTGGATCTGCAACCTTCCAAACTCTTTACAATCACTGAATTTATGATCATTTGATTAGCCTTTACAGAAGGTTTAGGTTCAACATGCAGTTTTTCTTTTCCTGGGATCTTTCATTCATTCATATAGACTAGCAAAAAACAAAAATGAATAAAACTTAGAAAAGTTACTCAATTCATATATAAAAACCAAGAAAAGAAGAAAAGTATATGTTTTTAAAAATTTTTTCTCATCCTCAGCTCTTGAGGCTGGAGCTCTAACTTCACAGTCAAGTGAGCTCATGTGGTTGGTTTCTCTTCTCCAGGACCACCCTTGTTGCTTTATGTTTTAGAATTCTATTGTTTCATGATTAGTTGTATATACTATATTTTCTTTATCAATTCATTTTCAGTGGACACATGAGTTGATTGCATATCTTGGATATTGCAAATAGTGGAACATGCATTAAAATATAAACAAAGTTGTAGTACTTATTATGACAAATAACTGAAATAGCAATACATAAAATTATTCAGAGAGAACTGACATAGTTGTGATCAACAAATTATGTAAATAATTATTTAGTCAATAATAGATATGATGAATGACCTTAATTTAAACTTTCAATGCAATATAAATTTATTATTTTATTGATTTTATATGGTTTTTCAACTTAAATTTGTTTGACGTGCAAATATATTTTCTTTAAATATATTAAAAAATGATCATTGAGTAAAACATTTTGCCACAATAAAATTATCTAGGAATAGTGCCATTTTATTTGCTTTCTGAATTTCCCAATTAATGTCCAATTTATATATACATAAAATAAATTCGCAAAAGATGACATCAATAAAAATGCAACAACTTATAAAAGTTAAACAGTCTTAGTTGTCTTTATTAATGGAATTATCATTTTTCTGTTATCTTTGTAAATGCTTTTGGAATAAAGATTAAAGGCTTATCTATAACAACAAGATAATAAATGACAAGGTAGAGGTTTGTAAGCAAGAAGAAAATATCCTGTAGATAGAGTACTGAATGAATTTAGTTCCTTTTCAATAATTTCAAGTGTACTTTGCCTGGTCAATTTAATTAAATTTGAGAAAATGCCACTTTATGAATATGTTACTCAAAGCTATAGGTAGATTCTTCTTTCATTTAGAATTAAATCATTGTTTAACAGCTTACAAAACAGGATTTTATTTTAAGCCATTTGAAAATTTAGGTTTAATAATCCAATTTCTTAATATATTTTTTGAATTTCTGCAGATTATGAAATCCACATCTTACTCATATTTAGTCCCCCTTCCCTATCTACATCCCCCATAGTCTGCCCACAGGACTTCATGCATTTTATCATGTATGTTAAGTCCTATTGAGCCATGTTTGTGTACCCATATATCCTATGGCCTCAGGTTAGGATGCTATTGATCCCATCAATAATTGACTCAGGGGTGTAAATCTTTCACTAATTTGAAATTCTTTGCAAATAGTCACCTAGGAATGAATCTTGCTTAAAATACTCCCTTGAAGACAACTCCAGACACACCCCATCAGGGTTTGTTTAAAGAGGTTGCAGACCCTGGTATTGACCACGTGATGCTGAATATCCAGGTGTGTGGAATGGCAGTGTTACAGGGTCTTGAGGTTACCACCCAGATTAAAATAAATAAATAAATAAATAAATAAATAAATAAATAAATAAAAAGTTATCAGAGGTCAAGCAATATGTGGCAGGGTCAGAATCCATGTAAAAACTCCTGAAGGCAAATGCAGTGTTCAAAGAATTGATAGTGAAGTTGGAGACTTTGGGGGTGGGGAGGGTAAAGATGCCAAGAGAATTTACAGAAGCACCTACAGAAAGAGGTCATGTGGGGTGCTAAGCAAAGCCAGAATGTCGGAGTTGACCAAGTCCTTGGAAGTTCATATTCTACCAGCATGCATGTACACCAGATGCTTCTGAATGCAGTTACAGGCTGTAAAGGTTGCCCTGGTAGATTTCAGTCTTATCTTGGTTCCAGCCCTCCTGTCAATACTTTTTTTTTTGTGTGTGTGTGCAGTTTGTGGTGGGGAATTTTATTCTTTTCCATCGTATCTTGGAAATAGATAGATAACTTTTGATTTTACATGGGTTCATGTCTAAGAGCTTGTTTTGTGCTTCAAAGGGGATGCTGGACTTAGAATTTTGATCATTTGGGGAACTGTTAATAATATGGGGATTCATGGAGATGGAGTTAGTACATTTTGCATTATGAGGAAAGCATAAGCATTTTGGGGGGGGAGGGTGAATGCTTTTTTTTATAGAAATATTCTGCTTTATCAAGAGGTGTACTTGACACGGTGACTATAGATTGAAAACTTGATTGGAGTTGTAAATACCTAGAAGATTAATAAAGCGTGTTTCTGGATCTATCTATGAGGCTATTTTTACAGCAGAATAGCTAAGTGGGAAAGATTATTGTTAGATATGAGTGATGCAGTCTCATAGGTTTTTGATCTGGAAGGAATAAATGGGTAGAGGAGGAATTCCTGTAGTACAGGACTTCAATTGACTTTGTTTCTGGCCACCAAATAGGACTTGATCTACTATATAGTGACTTCTCCCACCACGACGGATTAAAACCTCTGAATATGTGAGACAAATAAATCTCTCTTCCTCTGAAATTGTTTCCTTTAAATATGGATCACAGGGAGAAGAAACTGACAAAATCATTCTTCTGGATTTTGATCATTCTATGAGCTATGTAACTGTACATAATTGATGTTTGAATTTTCATTTCTTTGCTGACATACAATGAGTCAATTTTATTTCTTGGGGGTGTTCAAAGGATCTTGGAAAATTGGATCTATTTAGCATTCATCCTTTCTCATATGCATTCTTCCTAACACTCAGAGAGTACACAATACACTGAACCTCCTTATTATCATTTTTCATGCACAGCTCACTGGAGCTATAATACCCTCTGTTTCTTTATGTCCTCCTAATCATCTCCTATCTAATATAAAACCAATTACTACTTTGTCACTGTGATGGTTTGAATGAGAAATGTCTCCCATGGCTCAGGTGTTTGAATATTTTGTATATGGGCTCAGTTGGTAACACTGATCTACTGGTCATTGAATCTTCTGGAAGGGTAGGCTTGCTGAAGGAAGTATGTCAAAGAGGCAGGCTTTAAAAGTCCATAATCTGCTCCTACTGCCATTTGCTCTCCTTGTGCTTAGTGTTTTCCCTTCAAGATATGAGGCCTTAGCTTATTTTAGAGATATCATACATAACAGATACAAAAACTTCCACCAGAAAACTTCTAGAGGTGATAAAGACTTTCAGCAAAGTGTCAGGATAGAAAATCAACCTACAAGGTCCTACCTCAAGATGAAGTACTATAGACAATCAGTGGCAGCTGAGGAACGGAGAACCCATTTTCTCATGGGAGTACCCCATTAGACTACCCAATCCCAGAGTGACAAGGATGATCAAACCAAAACACGTGTAATGTAAGGAACACTAAATGTGGTCCATATTTATGCATGTATATATATGGAACTCATACTATTGAAAGAATCATGAAATTTATAGGGAGTTGTGAGAGTCTGAGAAGATTTGGAGGGGGGAGAGAGATAGAAATGATGTAGATACAGTACTTATATATGAAATTCTCAAAAATAAAAGAATTAAATAATATTAAATGTTCTTAGTGTGATTTTTGTCATTAGATTTTAAGATATCACATCTGACCCCAGGAAAGGTAATTACGTTGGGAAGTAAGCATATTGATTCTAGCACTTTAATGTTGAATGAATTCCAAACCTTTCTCTTAAAAGGAAAGTGGGTTTTGTTGTTGTGATTTAATTTTGGAACTGTGGATAAGGGATAAGGGAAAAGTGTGCATAAAATATGGTCATTCCTTTACACAGAGCTGTGTAGTCTTGCTCTAATGCTAGTTTTCCTCAACTCCCATTTCAGATTCTGGTAACCGATTGGAAGTTCTACCATCAGGCAGAGTATAACATGTAGGAACTTAACAAGAACACACAGAGTAAAGGGATTCTGCTTCCTTCAAGTAAACAAAATGCATAACGTACTTGGATGACTTTAAAAACATAAGGATCCACCATGTTTTGGCAACACTCCATGTCTCTTCCATATAGTCATCCATGAATTACATTCATACATACATTTTTTATTTTTAATTTTTATATTTTCCTTTCTTTCATTGACATCTAAGTGTATGGTTTTGTGTGTGTGTGTGTGTGTGTGTGTGTGTGTGTACACATGTACCTGTGGTTGTATATACTCACATACAAGTGTGCAGAACGCAGAGGAACATATAGGGTGCTCTGTTCTGTCACTCTCTGCCTTATCTCCTTGAGACAGGGTCTGTCACTGAACTTGACCCTTGTCATTCTGTGGCCATACTGCCTGACTATGGATCCTCTAATCCTCTCACATCCAGACCCGGGATTAAAGGCACCACAGCCGTGGCAGTTTTTCACATAAGGGCTAATTTTGAACTTAGGTGCTCCAGCTTATACACCACGTACTCTCATCCACTGAGAATCTCCACAGTCAAACATACATAATTATTTGAATAAATGTACTTTGACTACAGCCACGATTTTAATTGTCCAAAATGTTTAATTTCATTCCTCATGTGCTTTGAGCCAGTAACACACTGTTGTATATTAAATGACTAATATCATACTACACTAAGCAATGTGAGCTGACTTTTTATCATTTAGATTGTTTACCAAATTATCTTCTGGCTTTAAAAACAAATTCTTATTTGGCAGCATAACATTCTATTCCTATTTAATCCAAAGAAAGTGAGATTATGATTTTTTTCTCTTAATTGATATATCAAATAGCCAATAATTTTTTCGTGGTAAGATAGGTACCTTTACAGTGGGGACCCAGGCCTTAATACAACATAATGAATGAATTCTCTGTATTTATTACATGGTCTCTTAATTTTTGCTGCATATTTTTCTTGCTGCCTAATATTTGTAGTTGCAAAATTTATTTAAAAGTCTTTCTGCAAATACCAAGGCCTCAAAGGATAGGAAAAACTGCATCTCAGCTGCGATGATTTCAGGTTTCCAAGGAGAGCATTTAATTCATATTATTTAACTGTAATATTAATGTTGATACTCTTCTTTGAACTCTTTACATAAGAAATATGTCTGCATGCTGCTGGCCTGGCTCAGAAATATTGAAGCTATTGAAAGAAACAAATATTAATAGTAGAACAGGAGTTTCATGAAAACAGCATGGCTTCAATTTCAGATTCATACACACACAACTCTGGCTCCATTTTCTTATATATTAAGTAGCATAAACATACTGCATGGTTCACTTAGTCTTTAATCTTTCTCTTGGATAAATTATCCAGATGTTCCAGTATACATGCAATAGTCTGGGGAAGAAGCAGCATAATTAATTTTAGAAATTAAAAAAAAACTTTCCTTTACAAATGTTTGTTTATGCTTATAGATTTTTTAAATAATTTATTGAGAATTTCATACATGCATATTAAGGTGTTTTAATCAAATCCATGCCCACTTCCTTCCCTACAACTCCACCCATATCTCCCCATCACTTTTTTCTGATAACGTCATGTACACTTTCTTTTTTTTTTAATGAGGCTTTTTTGCTGCTCTAATATTCCCCCCTCTGAAGAGGTCACCCTAAAGTCTTTTAATGATTAAGTAAGAGTTCCCAAATACTTTCTACATTTTTGGCCTATGGATGGAAATATGTTGCCAGGAAGCCCAAGCATCTGGCTACTTTTCTTTGGGTTCTTTTTATCTTGACCGCCTAGTCAATTCTTACCTCCTATTCTTATCACATCATTCTGGACAGGTTATTTAAATTGTGGATAGGGAATCAGGACACGGTCCACTCTGGCTTCTTCCATGCTGAACTGGGATGCAGGGTGAGGTAAATAGGGTACCCCTTACGTTTGAAATTTTCCCTATTCTGAATTTTTTCTAGTTCCCTGTCTAGAACTTGTTATGTTAATTACTCTTGACTTTACTTTCCTTCACATCTCCTATTCACCAGTCAAGGACTTTTTCTTCTCCCTTTACAAATATTTTATCACATCAATTTGTTATCTACCATGCTTCAAAATGTTTCAGCAATCAGCAGAATATCAAATCTAAATTACAGTCAAATTAGTAAGAACAAATGAATACAGATCAGAATGATGTTACAGCTGTGAGTTTTATGTTTCAAATAAACAATGCAGCCCACATTTCATTTTACCCAAGTTCCCTGGACCACTTGGGCACTGCTTCTCTTTCCAGACATTCCCTCCATGGTGCTAAAGCACATGCCAAATGAATCATGAATTATGAACTCCCACTTTGAAATATTTTATTAAAATTACTTATTGTACCAGGCATGGTAGCACATCGCTTTAGTCCCAGCATTTGCGAGGCAGAGACAGGACATCCCTGTGAGGTAGAGACCAGTCTGGGCTATATAGCAAATTTCAGGCCAGTTTGGGCTACAGGGTGATGTTTTCTGAAAAAAAAATATTCCAAATAAGCCCTTGTTATTCCCACCTGAGTTTTTTAAGGGTCCTAGAATATTTAATAGATATCTGTGTTACATAGTACATAGCTGTTTACATATCCATATAAACAGAAACTGTGCCCCAGTATGAACCATATGAAAATGATTTAGAAAAATCTTTAAGAATATGATATTTTGAAGATTTATAGAACAAAATAATTTAAATGAGTTAAGTTAAAAACCTCATATAGTAGTGCATGATAACACATACCCGTAGTTCAGCACCCAAGGATCCAGGGCAGGAGAATGTGTTCTTGGCTACTATATGGGAAAAAAAAACTCTTTCATAAAGAACTTCATGAAAAGTATATTATAACAAAATATGTTTATATAATCATAAAATTGTACAAGCTTCATAGCTGTTTTCACAAGATGATATTGATGAACTTTAGATAGTAAAAGATGATGATATGCATCTCCTTAGATTTCAGTGTGATTGTGTGTGTACCTAACTATATCTATCTATCTATCTATCATCTATCTATCATCTATCTATCATCCATCTTTTCACATCTATCTATCTATCTATCTATCTATCTATCTATCTACCTACCTACCTTTCTTCCAGAATCTAACATCAATGCCCATACCAATACAAGTACTCTATCTATCTATCTATCTATCTATCTATCATCTATCTATATCCCCACTCAAAAGAAGAGACAGTGAGATATTTTGTAGTGATTTCCTCTTCTAATCTATTTATCCAAGCCATTCACTTACCCTGGGCAAATTAATTGTGCAAACATCACGAAAGGTGTCCTTGGAAGAGAATTCAAGCTATACTTGCAGAATTTTCTTTACTATGAGTCATGTTTTCCATGGAAGTCTATAGATACAATTAGTCATTAGATTTTTCTGTATTGATGAAAGTTTGAATACATCAGACAAAGAGTTCACAGTATATTGAAGAGCAAAGAAATTATTTCTTACTATCTAGTGTTGATGGTGTACAAATGTATACACTATATGCAGAAATGAAGAACACTGCATGTCCCAAACATCTTGGAATAGGTGAACCTTAAGGAACCATATAAGTAGAATTCTGGCTGCCGGCAAAGATAAATAATAATCTAAAGCGGGGGAAACACACAGAAAATGTTCAAAAATAATGCAAGCAGAAAAGGGCTATGAAACTTACAGCTAAACTGATGGAAATATATGATATCTTTCCTACACTGAAAGAAAGTAATTCAGGAAAAAATATATACCCACATTAATGAGTAACAAACTTAGTGTTCAGCTTAACACTGAAGAAACTGTCTTGATATACTGTTTTTTAATATAATTAATATTAAGTGATACAAAAGTGGAAGTGTCAAAACTTCTAAATAAACTACTGAAGCAAAGGGGTGTGCTTAAAATAAAGCAGTATTAACAACACGAAGTAAAGATTCATGCAGTTGTTTGAGTCCAATGGGAAAATGATACATAGTTGTGTGTGTGTGTGTGTGTGTGTGTGTGTACCATGATAGACGATTGAGATAGCCAGGTACTGACAAGCATAGAGAAAAGAGTAATTCTGGAAATATATTAATAACAAGACCAGAGACCCAGTGGACAGAGAATCACCTACCTACTGCTAGAATCCACTTTGAGGAAGCTAAAAGTTCTCTGGATGCTCAGAGTCATTTGTGGTACTATGCTGAAGGAAATTGGAAATTGGTCCCTTGGAATTTGAAACCCTAGCTCTAAGTGTTAGAGAATGCCGTTCTCAGGGTGTCTCCTCAGAGGACTTTTAGGGCAGACCTGCTTGAAGGAGATGTGGAGCGAAGCTGCTGACTGGATCATGCTGCTGGTCAGTACAGCTGAGGCTGGCATGCAGAAAATGTGGGCACCGAGAAAGCACAGGCACACAGTCACAAAGGATACCTAGGCTGGGTGAAGTGCCAGGAACAGCTTCTGGCTTAGTCTTTCAGGCCTCCATGCACGGTTGGAGCTTGGTGCTGGGGACTGGTGATCCTTGGAGAAAGCTGCATACACTGGAAGAGTCCCACACGGTGAGCACAATGGAACTGGAAAATAATCAGTCTTGCACTATTCTCTAGTAATTTCTACTATCAAATTTCCTGCCAACTAGAAAAGAAGCTAACTGTGTATTAAGGCATATATATAATCTTCACAGAACAGATGAAATGATAAGCAATAAATTGGGCCTAAAGGCAATATTGTGGTCACATCTTTTCACAGAGATGCATCCTAAGAAAACCAATGAATGGTTGAAACTGAGTATAATACCAAACCCTGTGTGTACTGTATTTTCTCACATATGTATCTGTGCACACACATATATATATATGTATATATATAAACATACCTGTAAAGTCATTAAAAATGGTAAACTAGCATAGATACAATCTCAGCATAAAATTCCTTTACTTATTAATTTGATTGTTTTGATAATTTCACATGAATAAGGAAAAGTTGTATAACTTATCTTTGATATCCTTATATCCAGTATCAGTACTCTGTACTTTGGGAGCAACCTTATTAAGTAAAACGAAGTTTACTAGAAGACAAACACTTTGCTAACACAACAGTCTATCTAGTAACAGAGATGGTTCCTAAGTGACTCATAATTGTGCATAGTGTCTAGGGGGATTTGTTGGAAAAAATGTGACTTTATAGTTTAAAAGAGAAATGCTCGGGGCTGGTGAGATGGCTCAGCGGTAGAGCACTGACTGATCTTGCAGAGAACCCGGTTTCGACTCCCAGCACCCACATGGTGGCTATGAAGCATCCTTAACTCCAGTTCCAGGGGAATCCAAAACCCTCTTCTGACCTCCGCAGCATTGCACGACACGGGTGCACTCACATACACCTGTACACATAAAGTAAAAATAATAAATAAAATATTTTTTAAAAAATCTTAAAACAGAAATGCTCCCCAGGAGTTCATATTTCAAACACCTGGTGTTCAGCATGGAACACTATTTTGAAGGCTGTGGATCCTTGAGGAGGTGCTGCCAGATGGGTGGTAAGAGGTCACTAGGAGTGGGGCTTTGATTGTTATGCATGACACTGGTTATCTTTGCTCACTTTGCTTCCTCGTCTCCCACTGTGGGGAAAAAAAGAAAAGAAAAGAAAAGAAAAAAACTTCTGCTACAGTCTCCCAGTGTGTCCCAAGCCACTTGTGTTGCCTTCTCCATGTGCTGGATGGGAGCTCTCATAAACATGAGCCTAAATAACTTTCCTCATTTAATTTGTTCTGCCAGATAGTCTGTGAAAGACACACAAGTAACTGATACAGGATGATTCATTTATGGGAAGAGATGGAACAGGAAAAATCAAGATTTTATTACTCTGCTTGGAAGGTATCATAGTAAAACTCATTCATGAAATGTTAAGTTTTGGAAATTTCCACTTAATATTTGTAGACCATAATTGAACCTGGCTAAGTGCAATCATGAAAAAGTGAAACTGCAGACAAGTGGAGACTGTTGCTATTGACTAGCTGGAATCGTTATCCATTGAAAAATTCAGCTTCTATATGGTTCCTCGGGCACAAATTTCACTCAAGGCTCAACAAGAAAATAACTAGGTTTATTATATTTTTGCTAAAATGAGCAGACATAGATCACAAGAGTCATTGTGATTATCAGAGGATTCTTCAGTTATCTTTCAAATTCAGTCATCATTCCAATAAACATTCTATTGCCAAGAGACTAAATTGTATAGTTAGTTTCCCATAAGTTTCATATAAAATTTAGAAGAAGCAGAATTTTGGCTAATGGAAATTTTAAGCAAGTGTATTTATCTGCATAATGTTTAACACAGCACAGAGTTCCACAAAGTTTATTTGCCTTAATTGATTGACGCAGCTGGGATGTCTACTTCCCTCTCAAGGCATCCACTCCACTTCTGTCTGGTCTGTCAGAGGCTCCATTTCATCTGAACTCACACAGACCCTTAAAGTTTCAGTGGAAGTGGTGATAACCAGGCCCACACAGAACAGCTTTTACTTTACCTGCAACACACTGCAGAGCAATTCTTGTTCACTTGAAAAGTTTAACTTTAATGGGAAGCCCTGTAAAGGATGCAACTCTCTTCTTATGGAGGCTGATGTAATATGCAGTGTCTAATCTTTCACCTTGAATGTGATATTTCAACATTTCCAGAACACTGAATCCTATTTTTTTTTTCTGAGAATGATCTTCCTCTGGCTCATTCATATAATTTTGACTAAGACGTCTCAAGCACTTGTTACTTTCTGCTTATCAGATCTTGTTAGAATAATGTGTAACTGCTTCTGTAGGAGCTTGAAAATTACTACCAAGACAATTTAATCTCTCCAGCCAAAAGCTGAGGTCAACCTTAATATAGCCTTTCATAAAAGAGTGTACTTCTTGTAAAATTGTGTTGAATGTTGAATGCAGTCACAAAATGGATTAAATTTGTATTAGTCCACAATTATTCTCCAAAGTCTGACTTATTCACTAGCTATATCTAGACATAAATGGAGTATATGATACCTACCAAAATGCCTGATTAGTTCATCTTTTATGGTGGAATTAATGCTTACAGTTTCCATGGAAATCTGATGCTGACTTGAATTCATTGTCTTAGAAGACAACGAAACCACCAAGGCTTTCCTAAGATAAGTTCCCACCGAGGAAGCAGTACTTTTTCTTCTTATAAGACTCTTTTCTGTCCTCTACTGACAACATTTTGGGGATATTTGGCCAAGTCAGTAAATCAATTAAAAATATAACACAGAAAAACAAAAATCCAATTCTGCTCAGCAGCAAAAAAATAAGGGTAAACTTCAAGCATAGTAAAAATAAAACTTGGCATGTCATGAACAATATATAGTTTAAGGGAAAAAGCATAACTTGAGCTATGGCTCATAAATGAAAGTCTTAAAATTTATTTATTGTATTCAGGATGGTAAGTCAGCATTGGGAAAATAGAATGTATCATTGAAAATTGGGACTAGGGGAAAGGGCCGGAGGCCCAGTAGGTGGGAGGAAGCCCCTGGAACAGCCCAAGAGCAGGCCAAGGAGATGGATGAGGAGGACAAGCCTTTCAAGCAGAAACAAAAAGAGGAGCAGAAGAAACTCGAGGAGCCAAATTGAAGGCCGCGGGGGAAGGGTCTGCTGGCCACAGGTGGTATTAAAAATTTTGGCAAAAAGTCAGCTCTTCATATGCCTGAGATGATGATGACCCTCTTTCATTCCTATTTAAATATCTGGATTCCCTGCTGTAACATCTTTTGCCACCGATAGCTAGAATAAAGTGTTGTCCTGGAGCCTGTTGTACATTGTAATAAACGTTTGTTACTCCTATCTCAGCTGTGAATTTTACATAAATCCAGCCTGGAATCCTGCCAGAAGCTGCTGTCCCATTTTGTTGTACTTTGAATTCTGCATCACCTTGAATTAAACCAACTCATTTAAAAGGCAAAAACAAAACAAAACAAAACAAAAAACAAAAAACAAAACAAAACTGGTAATAAATACTGGAATGTATTTTTTACTTATGAAAATCAAACAGTTGGCAATAAAACTAAAAATTTAAATTAAAAAGTCTACATTACATGAAAATAACTGAAGAAAAATTCAAGACATTAAATGAGGATAATTATAAAATATTACAATAACATATAGCAAATTAGATATACACAAGTTCTGACACTACATATGAATTTGAATTATCTCTTTGAAAAAAATGAAATTCTGGAGATTTCATTTAAAAATACCTCATAAATATTCATAAGAAATACAAATAGAGGGATTTCAGGGCTTTCTATGGGTGAAAAGGAAAGTATATTTTAGGCAGTGCAAACACTGTAAAGTATAAGCAGCAGCCTTATTGTGTGAAAAGAATGAATTAAAAGGCTAAAAAGAAAAGTTAAAAACAGCTGTAAGAATGCAGAAACACGGCAACTAATATAAACGCTAAAAAAATTCAAAAGTAAAACATTTCTATTATAAATTCTATGCCATTCAAAGGATCACCCAATAAATATTAAGGATAAAATAAAACAGTTAATCACGTATGTGAGCTTCACATAATATTCAAAGCAAATAATGATGCAATTTATTTAATTTGCATAATTTCAAAACAGGGAAAATACATACCTTTTAAATGCCAGTATAGCATACAAGTGAATGAAATAAAGATGATTAACATCGACTTTTGAGTCTATGTGTGAAAAGGAAAAAGACTCATGGAGAGCCTTCCAGAGCCACCTTTAATTTATTATTCATAACATTGGTTGCTGTGTTTACAAAAATGTTGGTTTGCTTCATTAAACTATAAATTATAATTAGTAGATTTTTATACAGATATTCAACATTCTAAAATAACGCACAAAATGAATAAGAACCTAAAATATATAAGAAAATATAGCAAAATTTTGGAAAAATGCAAATATAGTAAAGATTTTGAGACATTATACATTTGTCCCCAAATGTTTTTCAGTGTGGGTCCATCTACTGGAGCCTGGTTAACCTTCCAAGAGTCCCATCCTTTAAAGAGACTCTCTCTCCCCCTCCTAGTAACCATCAGTTGCTAAAATTTCCTTGTTTTTTTTTTTTTTTTTTTTTTTTTACCTACAAACACAACCCAAGCCTATGCTGGATTTTGTTTGACTGTGGGACTTTAGCATGCTGTCACCATTATTGTGAGTTCATATGAGTAACTAACCAGCTGTCTGGAAAACACTGTTTCCTTGTAATCATCCCCTACCTCGGGCTCTTATTATCTTTAAGCCCTTTCTTCCCCAATGATTCCTGAGCCTTTGGGAGGCAGAAGTTTGATACTGGTGTCCTATTTAGTAATAAGCACACTGCAGCCTCTTGTTCTCTCCACGTTGTATATTGTGAGTTTTTGTATTAATCACCATGTGCTGCATAAAGTACTTCTCTGGTGAGAGTTGAGAGATGCACTAATCTATGGATATACTGTAAGTCACTAAGAATCAGTTTAATACTGCAACTATTTAGTTGAAAACTAGTATTAAGCCTTTGTCTTTGCCTGTGAAGCAGATCTTAAATCCAATTAGAGAGTGGTTGGTTACTCTCACAATATCCTTGCCACATCTTGTGCACAGTGGGCATATCTTGCAATGCTAGTCGTAACGGCTCAAAAATAACTGAATAAGAATGATGATTATTATTTCCTTCCAGGAGCATGTGTAGCACTTTCCAGCACTATGAATCCTAACCAGGAGAGATGAGGATCTGATTTCAGCACCAGCTTGATTTTACCTTGTGTTTTCTACAGCTCTTGTAGAAATGTAGTCTCTTCAGCAATAGGGTCTTACTGTCAAGCTCTGGTGGGTAACCAAGAGCAGGGGCAGAGTATATTAAATTTGGTGGGGAGTATTGAGGGGGAATGCAGTTAGGGACGACCATTTAAATCATCAAACTGTATTGTGTAAAAGTCACAAAAATTCAGTAAAATGCAGATTGTTAAAAAATGCAGAAGATTTAAGTTATCAAGTCTCACTCTTTGGCCTTTGTACCCATTTATAATTCTTATTTAGACTACCAAATATAGCTCATTTATGTGGCTTATCTCTCTCTGTATTTGCCATATATTAGATATTAAATCAATAAAAAGATCAAAATATTCAATTATTCATGATGAAGAATATGTTTCTGCAGCATATGGAAAAGTTGCGTAGAGTAAGAGAATGCAGAGTGATTATCTCTGAATTTTACAACTACATTAAATGTCTGCCTCCGAAGGCTCAGTAATCATTGTAGAAAAGGTAGTGGAAAAACTGTAAGAACCAGAGGTGGTGGATGACCACAGGGAAACAGAGTTTTTCAGATAGATTGGAAGTTACTCTATGTACTCACAGCCATGGTGACAAGTCCCACATAAGCTCAAGCCAGACAAAGTTCCAGCATTGATGTGGAGAAGTGAGAAAGGAGCCCCAGTTCTAACTGAGGAATTCTTAGAAACTAATGGCTGCTTGGAGGAGGACACTCAGTCTCTTTTAAGGGTGTGACTTTTGGTAGGTTAATGAGGTTCTAGCCATGGATCCACACAGAAGGACATTTGGTGACACAAATTTGACACTATAGGTCTTTATATATACATATGTATGCATATATAAAGCATGAAATTGGGAAGGGAGTAGGAAGGAGGCTGCACATAGGAGAGGGAATCTTTAAAATACATTGTATGGGATCCGTAAAAATTCAATAAAAATGTTCTTGATAAAAAGTAAACAAATAAATGGATAAAAAGAAAAAGAGACATTCGATTTTTTAAAATTCATTTCAATTTTAATTTCCTTCTGAAAGATCTTTGTATATTCTAGATGCAATTAAGCAATGTTTTGAAAATATTTTTCCCGGGAATATTGTGAATTGACTTTTTATTCTATTAACTGTATATTTCAAATAGCAGAAGAGTTATTGTGATGATTTCTGTTATTGTGATAGTTTATTTATCTTCTTTGTCTTTTTATTGATTATAGACATTTTTATTAATAATTACACCTTTTTGGGGTCTTTTTGAGACAGGGTCTCCCTGTAGCCCCAGATGTCCTAGAATTCATTATGTAGACCAGGCTGGCCTTGAACTCACAGAGGTCTGCTTGCCTCTGCCTCCTGAATGCTGGGATTAAATGCTGGAATAAAGCCAGATGCCTGGCTTAATAATTACACTTTTATGTTTAATTTCTTCAGAGTTTATGCATTTAGATATTTTACCTACTTAGGCTTAATTTGAATATAACTATAAAATGTGAATTTAACCTTATATGATTTCGTGAATCTGTGTGCACATTTATACACAATTAAATATTTGGGTATATATATATACATATATAGTAGTTTGTAGGTGTTTAAGACTTGTGAATAATAACAAATGCTTGTTTAGTGCAGCCAAGCTTATTACTCTGCAGGGTTTCCATAAGGGGAAGTAATCCAGAAAAGTATTACCAAAAATTATGATCCAGTAACTTAGATACCTATGATAACAACAAATATTCTTATGTTTATTTTCCTATTTTTGTAAAATATTCATTTTAGTGTTAAGCATAAGGATAAAAGACTGATCAGATAAATCATGCCTCATACAACTGTAAATGATGCTTCTGAAATTTTTTTTAACTGAAACTGAGTTAATGATATAAGGAATATCATTGTTTGTGAAAGACAATGTGTTTTTGTAATATCATTTAGGTTATTAAACCTACTTGGCCTCAATGTATTTATCTATAAAATGATAGAGCTGGTACTACTAAAAAAATCAAGCTATTGAACAACTTATCTGATTGGACCAATAACCAATTAGAATGGGCAAATAGCAATTAATCCATCACATGAGATGCCTTCTTCGTAGTGAATCACTTTATCCAGCTATCTATTTATCTATCTATCTATCTATCTATCTATCTATGTATCTATCTATCTATCTATCTATCTGTCTATCTATCTATCTATGTATATATCTTTGTATCTATCTACCATCTCCATCTATCATCTATCTATCTATCTATCTATCTAACATCTATCTATCATATATCTATCATCTATCATCAATCATCTACTATCTATGCAAATTATCCAGTTACCTCCCTCATTTATTTAAATCAATTTATATAATTAAAATGATAGAATACTAAATAATACCTATTCCAGTACGATAAAGAAAATGTTGTTTCAAGCCTTTAAAACTTTGTATCTCATATAACTTTTAAACTTTTTCCTTAAGACTTGTTTATTTTAGTTTACATGTATGTGTGTATGCTTATATGTATGTATGCATGTGCATCTTATTCATTCAGGTGCCTTTGGAGGCCATAGGAGGGAGTCAGAAGCACTGGAACAGGAGTTACAGGTTGTTATGAGACACCAAACTGATTCTCAGAGCCAAACGTGGATCCTTCGCAAGAACAGCAAATGCCCTTCATTGTTGAACCATCACTCCATTCCCAAATTTCATATAAATTTATAACTAATATAGCTAATATCTTTCATAAAGTTATAATAAAATCTATGAGTTGAATATTTTTCAATGAGCTTTCTTATTTTAAATAAGAAATGAAAACTTTTTTTTTAATTTTAAGGCAGGGTTTCCTTGTAGCTCCAGCTGGCCTGGAACTCACTATATAGACGATATATAGACTAGGCTTGCCTGGATCTCACAGTGTTCCATCTGCCTCTGCCTCCTGTATGTTGAGATTAAAGACATGTGCCTCTGGTTCCAGATGTGAATATTTTATTATGTATTTAAATACAATAGGAATAATACATAGAAAGTTAATTTTTTCTGGTCTTTTTTTTTTTTTTTTTTTTTTTTTTTTTTAGACATTCTTTCTGTAACCCCACCTGGCCTGAAACTCGCTTTGCAGACTAGGGTGGCCTTGAACTCAGAGAGATACAGAGATCTACCTGCCTCTGCCTCCTGTGTGCTGGGATTAAAGGCATGTGCTACCACGCCCAGCTGAAAGTTAATTAGAAGTAATTGTTTTCTAATTATATAAAATAGTTTCCATGTTAACTTTTAATAATTCGTTCTTCAAAACTGGCATTGGTAGCTGAGTTCTGTAGTCTCAGAACTCACACCTTGGAGGCTAAGGACTAAGCATATATGCAAAGTTCTAGGACATCCATGGTTACATACAGAGACACTCTCAAACAAAATAAAACAAAAACAAGAACAAAAGTAATTTGTAGTTAAAGTAGTTAATTATGATGCCAATAAAGCCATGAATCCCCCTTAGAAACATGGCATGCTGATGTTAATTATTGTACCCTTGAAAAGCTGAGTAAAATTTAGATGCTCTGGGGGGAGAAGCACTGATCCAGCAGCTTCTCAGGGAGATAATTTCTGGAGTATCAAGTCCTTTCTGTTGTAGCTTTCTTAACTCTAGAAATACTGAAATTTGCTAATGGAGAAACTCTGCAATGATTATTGCAAATGTTCCACTGGGCAGATGCAACAGAAGGATGAGTCACTCTCACATTTAAATTAATCATTTTACCAAATTCTACTTGGATTTCCAAAGTCAAAGCATGTTGCCACCTAACTTCTTGTGAATAACTATTGCTGTTGATGTCTACCATGAAATATTTGTTTTGCTTATATTATCCCTTAAGCACTATTCCTGGAAGAAATTTAAGGGTTTTTTTTTTTAATGAAGTACATTTTACTCCCTGCACAGGACTTAAGGAATGTGGTATTCTGTTTATATTATATCAGGATATAAATATCCTGACAGTAAAATATTCAGAAAAGATCACTGGCTCTTCATATTAAAGAAATGATCAATTCTGTCTAAATGATCAGAGGACTGGAAATGTTTTTCTGTATGAATAAAATAAATGATTTCCCAAAGGCTGATATCTATCTTCATGCATTGAAATAAGAAAATGACCCCCCAAACATCCTTGAGGTACAATTTCAACCTGTATGGGTTACTTAGCATCACCTTTGTATAGGTTCCCCATGCTTCAGTGCATGGTCTGGTTCACATACACATATGGGGACTCAAACTGCATTCAGTGGGTTCAAGAAAAAAAAAAAAAGACGTGCTCCAGAGGGTACACAGAGGAGTCTGAGAGGAATTGGAGGGAGTGTAGTGGTGTTAGCTATGAAATGTATGAAATTCTCAAAAGTATATGACAACTAAAACTAACAGAATAATATGGTGTGTATGAAGCACGATTTATAGGTATGGGAGGAGAACAATTGATGCATGTCAGATCTGAAAGGCGAAATGGATGGTATGAAGTTCCATTTGACCCATGAAGCTGCCTTCAAGGAGGTCCAGTACTCCTATAAAGGAGAGGGGTCTTACACAGGACCTTGAAAAACCTGCCATGGGTAAGGAAAGCAGTTAAACTGTGAGAGATAGGGAAACTTCCTGTCAGAACTTGTAGAATAGGCACAAGGGAGGGATAGATCTATCTGGGGTTAGGGAGTTTGGGGACTGAGAGAGTGGAAAGGTAGGGGGTCGGGGAATAAAATAAAATACCATGAGGGATCTGCAAGAGTGCCACCTTGAAGTTTGAATGCATCACTGCATGTTTTGAAGCTAGCATGTTCTTTTTCCTTTTAGCATTATAGTATAGGTAATTATAACTCACTGATATTGAATTTGTATTTCCCTCCATTATAAAGTTTCTGAGCAGATTTTCTTATTATGGGCCATTTAAAGTACCTTATTTTGCAAGTAAATACCAAATAATTTTACAGCTTTTTGGGTTTTTTCTCTTTGCTTGAGAGATGTTACCCACATATCTAACTAACATTAGACGATTTTCAACTATTTCTACTATCACTTTTCTTTTTAGCTTATTTCTATGACTATTCATCCAATTAATAAGATAGCCTTTTTTAAAAATGAGCAACTAGGGGTTGGAGAGATGATTCAGCAGTTAAGAGCACTGGCTGGTCTTGATGAAGACCCGGGTTCTGGTCCCAGCACCCACACTGAGGCTAAAAACTGCCAGTAACCCTAGTTTCGTTGGAATCTTATGCTCTCATTTGACCTCCACGGGCATTGCATAGTATGTGTGCACTTACATCCATGCAAACAGTACACTCATACATATAAAAATAAATAAATAATAAATAAAATAAGTAACTGTAATGGCCTATATTTTAAAGCAGATATTTATTTTTATGTTTTCTAGAATATTTTAAGTCCATGGCTCATCAAGAATACTCCTTATCATGTACTATGAGATTGGAATCAAGTTTTAATTTTAACAGAAATATATTCAATGCATCTGTACATTGAAATATCATTTTTTATTCTCTCTTACCTGATAATTTTTGCAATATGTTAGTGTATGTGTTGGCATGTGTTTTCTTTGGTATTTCAACTTTTGGTGGCATGTCACAAGGTCAGCAATAAGCAAATCTGATAGAGCATTTAGGAACAACTTGAGCTCTGGTCCCTACCAAGCCGTATTCACTTCCTATTTACCTGCTTGTCACCTGGATGACAGCTCTTCAGATTCTAAAATCACACTGAAAAAAGTTGTAAACTTTCTTGATCAAACTTAGATTATTACAACTTTGCTCTGTGGTTTTAGAACTAATCCATATAGAATGGATCTTTGATAAGCTCTTTTTTCTTTGAGAAGGATCTCTCTGTAGACACACTGGCCTGGAACTCAGTATATAAAATAGGCAGGATTAGATCTCACTGAGATCCACCTGCCTCTATCTCTTGAGTGCTGGGATTAAAAGCATGTGCTACCACATCTGGCTAGATAAGTTCTTTTAATTGAAAAACATCTTTCCTTTCTCAAAAACAAGTCAAAACACATCAATATGGGGTTAGTGCAGGAGAAACCAATGTGTCAAGCCAAGCAGAAGTTGTCCTGCCCATAGCCCCTGCATGCCTGAAAGAGACTGGCTTTTAGCTCAGAAAAGATAATGAGTTAATGTTAAAAATTCCATTAAATTTTATCAATTTTTATAATTAAACAATCATTTTAAATTTATATGTCTACAAAGCATAGCTAGCTGATTTCATACAGTAATACTAAAGTAAAGAAGTATATTAAAAACTTATTTCTAGAAATATGATATATGTGAGATTTCACATACTTATTATTAAACTATTTTCTTGAGTTGTTGGGACTTTGGTCACTGTAAAGTTCTTTTCATTTTCTTTTGGATTTCATACGTACAATTTACTAAGATGCTTACAGAAGTCATATATATGCAATTAGAAATCACTTGTATGTATTTATTTTAAATTGATTCAATTGTATGGAATTTATTTTAAATTCGTAATCTAGGTAATAGTACAGAGAAGTTTTATGCCTGTTACACACAAATTCTTATGTAAGTACCCAAAGTAAATCTTGATTATTGATCATTTGAGATGATCACCTTAGAGCATCCTTTAAATGACCTGTCCTTTGCTGTTAATTTTCCTCAACTTATAATCGTTCTCTTCTCTGAGGTGGCTTCTTTTCCAAGTTCAGCCTTCTTCAAACAGCAGGCCACATAACTCTACAGAGGAAAGACACTCCTGTTTATGCCAGGCATATAATATGAACAATAAATCACTGTGGGAGAAAGTGGCATGGGAAGTTGGAGACATATTGATCTAATTTACATAAAAATTGATCAATGACACTGTTGTTAGTATGACATGAATCACATAGGATTTTAGAACAGTAATATGAATGACAGGAAGTTAGTAGTAAATGTTTATCAGGATCAGCAAGTTAGGAAGAGGAACTACTTTAATTATATAGTTATATTGTTAAAAAGGACTTTGAGCCTTTTAGACTGAGTTTAAGGGTTTCTATTTATCTTACTGCAATAGACAAATAATATAATAACCATATCAGTAAGAAACTACTACAAATGAAGAAAATGACTCAATATATAGATCAGATACACAATATCTTTTATTCAAAAGATGGTATCCTCCAAGCTCCCAGTAAGTTTGAGCCTGTACAAAATCTTGTCATTATTAAAGCCTGAGCACTGTTCTTAAAGCCACAACACAAACCCATGAATAGCTGATGTGGAATACTTGGGCAGTACCAAATATTGGTAAGAATTCAACATAACAACAAGTCTTATGGAACTGAATGGAAATGAAATTGCAACATAATTTTTTTAAATGCATGGAGCACAGTGACCTAAGTAAACGAAAAAACCCAAATTAAGATATCTATCAACTGTCTGCCAGTATCTGTCTACTCATTAAGTCAATAATGACTTCTGTAGATATTTCCATTAAAACAAACATATCTATACTCACAAAAGCTTTTTAAAGCAATACCACATATATCCACAAATGGTGAACTACTGATAGATAAAATGCTATGTTTGATCAGGGCTAGGGTCATAGATCCATAGGACAGTTCTTATGTATGATATGCAAAGAAGCTCTGAGATTAATCCTCAATACTGTAAAATGATGCTGGCTACATTAAAATTTTAAATTAAAAGATAAAAGTCCATGCCAAAGAGTGATGGTTTAACTTTATATAAAACCCTAGAACACATAGCACCAGTACATAGCAGAAAAAACTGGATTGTGGCTGTTTTTCTTGTATGCTTGGCAGGTGTGAACGAGAAAGAACAAAGAAACTATCTGAATTGACAATAATATTCTATAGTACAATATGATTTTGAATTAAAGAGATCTATACATTTGTCACACTCAGAAAATGAACACTTAAAGGACTATATTACATTGTATATAAATCCAATGTAAAAATGTAAATATTTTTGAGCTACTAATATATCCCCCTCAGAATTTTATTTTTAATTTAAAAAATATTGTTACTAGTTGCCATTATTGTTTTACAATGTTGAGGAGTAACCTCAGGGCCTCCTTGTACCTGCATTCGAAGATCATATGATTCAGCAACACATGGTCCAATAGGAAAAGCCAAGCAGATCTGACTTCAAAATCACCTTCTTTCCTTCCTCCAACACATACAATTTTAATGTTCCTACATTAAAGAAAATCTTGTCTTTCTCTAATATTTTCACTAAATAAACAATGATGCAAAATTGAACTTTCAACTTTCAGGATGTTCATGCTCCAGTGTTTTCTGAGGTCTAAAATATTCTGTACTTTTATTCTTGGGGTCCAAAATACACCAAGAGAATCATCTGAACAGTGTGGAAACATTTCAACCATCTACTAATGACTCAAGATTTCAACTTCCAAAGAGATTAATGTAGTACTTATTCTTCAATTTACTAACCAGTTAAGACAGCTTCCGTAGATGGACTATCACTCCTGATGTTAATTGTCTTTACTTAGGAATGAGAATACTTTATTAGTACTTTTGCTGTGCTATTAGTAGGATCAAACAAATTAATATGTGCTAGAAGTGGAGTGGCATTTAATTACATCCCTTTCCTTTCTAGCTTCTGAATAAATTCGCAAAATAGACATAAAAGTTAAGGACTTAAATATAGATATCTCTTTGTATAATTAGAGTGTATTGAAGACCATAAGAATTGAAATCATCAAAATTATCTTCTTTTAAATCCAGGTGTTAGGAGCAATTAGTGAACTAAGAAGAGTTGGTAGTGTATCAAAAGACTATGCCTATAAAACTTGCTGACATTGAATCACTCTCTGCCAGACACGGAAAATGGAGGGTTCACTGGGAAGTAGCATGTTTCTTGGCCTGCCACGACAAATCATGCATGAGGTCTGGACCATTTTTTCAGTCACTTTGGGCAGAACAGAGAAAATGTGGCACTTTTATTCCAGTTCTGAAGCAGTCAACCCGGAGCAAGCATTAAGGCAGAGTCTCCTCATTCTTGTCCTATATTAGTTCCTTCCTTATATAGTTAAATTGCATCAAGTGATTATCCTGGCAAATCCTCTCTTTCAGCAAGGGTAGTGATATGATTGGGCTCAAAAAAAAGTACAGGAACAAAGACTGGGCCTGAAGACTGGATTTGGATTTGCTCTGATGTTGAAAAGGATTAGTCTTTTTGTCCACTCAATGTAAGGCTGGAATACAGAAGAAAGATACTTTCAATCACATATGGAGACAAACCTCAGGATTAAAGGATGAACATTGGAAATGATTGCTTTGAGTGTCACACCTAAATCACCTGCCTTATCTCTGACATTGAGGGTAAAACAAATTCTCTTTTAAAATCAGGATATTTTGGAAATTCTTTTTCTACCTAACCAGCAGTAATTCTACTAATATATGTAAGAATTTTCACAAAGGAAAGTAATTTATTATTTCACATGGATTTTACTTATAACAGAAAACTCTACAACTTCAGAATAAAAAGACTCATAAATATCATGTTTCCGCTATCATGTTCTGAACCAATAGAAGGAAATAAACAATACATATGATGGATACACTGTTATTAGAATCAATGTTCTTTCTATTCCTGGGTGACAGAATTATATGGATTGGTCTAGCTGCAGGTAGCATGGCGAAGCATGGCCTGTCCTATTTCCTGTGCATAAGTTTCCTAAAAGAGTATGATGCAATAGTTGAGCATATTACCACATCCTTGCCCCAGGTATATGTTCAATATGTGAGCTATTTTTCTGTTCCTACAGATGAGTAAATGAAGTTTTAAGGAAATAAATGATATTACAGACATGTATTTCTCTCCATAGAACTGTAAACTAGAAAGAAGCAACAATTTATTTTTCTTGATTTTCTATTTTTTCACCCACATTTTAAGTATATATACAATATTAATATATATCATATATCAATCTATGCATCTATCAATCTATCTATAATCTATCTTTCTCTCTTCTATCTTTCTTTTCTTTCTATCAACTATCTATATATATATATAATTTATCTATTATCTATCTATCTAATCTATCATCTATGTATCATCTATCCATATTTGTTATGTCTGGAGAAGTTAGAGTGTTCTGAGACTCTCTTAAGGCCTTTACATTCACAGAAACTATTCCTGTGTAGTTATCTGTTAAAAGATGGGTGGTTGCCATTCACTTTTGTTTCCAAAAGACACACAATATATACACAAAGTGCATGTTTACCAAATGAATTCTATGATCATTTTCCCTATCAGAAAGAGCTATTTCCTATTCTTTTTATATTTAACATCATTGTCAACCATGTTGCATCTATGACTCATAAATGAGATTAACAGTTGGCTTGAGAGCTGGTCAAATGGCTCAGTAGGTAAGGGTGCTTGCTTCCAAGCAGGAAGATGTGGGTTTTCTCCTGGGTTCTACATGGTAGAAGAGAGACCTGATTCCTTCTGTTTTCCTCTGACTTCTACATCACATGTGCCTTGACACCGTGCCCTCTCTCCTGTATACACATGCAAAATCCTAAAAGACCGTTGGCATGAAACATCAAATTTTCATAGCAGCTGTGATGTTTGTGGACTGTCAGCTTGGCTACGGTGAAATAATGTTTCCCATCTTGTTCTTCTTTTGTGATTCAAAGTTGAACTTGGTGAAAAGAGAATTAAAATGGGTTTTTAGAGGAAAAGTACAGCATGGTCCTGACTGTCCAGAAGTCTCAGTTATTACAAGCAGAGAAGGACATATGCAACTCTAGCCATTGGATGGTCATCCTCACCCTGCCCCATGGTCAGAAGCTCTGCAACACTGTGAGGTAAATGCTTCCCTTCTCCCTATGTGTTCACACAGGAGCCCTTCCTTTTCCAGGTGACTGACCTCCTCAAGCCACGAGTAAATGCAGCACACCAACCTTCTGTTTGCTCTTGAGCTGCTTTGATGATTGCACCCTGGAGTTGCATGTCTACCTTCTTCAGATTTATGTGCAATTTCCTGTGTCCAACTACGCAACAGTGTATTGGGTGATCATTCTATGTGACCAAATGAAGTGACTGATAACAATGCTGGAAAGGTCATGAGGGAGGAATTGGAGGGAATTAGGAATGCTGTTGCAAAGCCCCTGCCCTACCTGGAAAATAAGGAAACAGCCATTTTAAAAACAAGTGTAGCATGCCAAAGGAAAGAAAATGAGTCGGAGAATGGTGAATTTAATTCAAAAGACAGGCATATGATGGGGGCAAATGCACTCTGGGGAGGTGTATTAAATATGAGATATAACTTGCCCTTTAAAGAGTCTGTTTTTGTGTATTGCCTGATCAAATTAGTGTTTTAATTAATTACATTATATTTATGTGAGATAAAATATGCAAAAACTTTGGAAAGCAGTAACTTACAACTAACAGTTTAATAAAAAATTCATGTGTTATGTTTCTGAGGATTTGGAACCAGTATGGAAATATTTTGAAGGCTATTGAGTACAAAATATACAAATTAACATTAATAACTATTTTTATAAAGGAGGAAAAAAAGATGCTTTAGGATAAATGTGGAAAACATAAAATTAGCCAGTAGACTAGGCCATCCTCAATATAAAGAGAAGGGGTAGTTTGCGGAGATGACATCAAAGTGTTATGGATCTTCCAACCTGTGCTTAGCTAGGGGAAGGAATTCCAGCTTCACTGAGTAGAACATTGTGAATGATCAACTCTGTAAAAAGAGAGAACATACCAACACCACTTTCAAGTACATATTGAAATATTTTACAATAACAACAGTGATGTCCTTGTATATATGGAACAAAGAAAATGTAATCTATCAATGTATTTGTTTGAAAGAAATGTGAAAGGCCTATCAAGAGATGGAAGAACAAGTTTTCTGAGAATGGTGACTCTCAGAGAGTGTGAAGGGTGGCAAAACATCTTTCTTAAGAACAAGAGTCGGACCATGATGATTACGTATATATTTTGAGTGTGGATTTAAGTGAGAGACAATGGAAGTATATGACCAAGTGAAAATATTAATATATGTTTTATACATAATGATAAAAATTGTCAATTTTTCTTTTAGTAGCATTAGAGAAATAAAAAAAAATTGGGGTTATTTCTTTCAGTGAACTCTGACCAAGACTAAGTGAGGCAAGAGTGAATCAGGATTGTGATTATGACTCTGAAGTGACTTCATACAAGGAGAAACAGAGGGAATTGCTTCAAGGATTTGCTACTATTCACACAGTTTGGTTATGATAATTGTTTGGAAAATAATAGAGCACCATGAAAATAACAATTAGATCTGTGTTTCAACGTTCATGGAAACTAATACATCTCATTGTTCTCGCTGTAATGTTATACTTGATGTGATCAACTACCTTCATTTGGCTCTAAAATATGTGCCTTTTAAATATTTTTATTGATTAGGCAATTTTATTCATGTAATTTGATCATAATCGGACACCCTCCCTCCTCTCCACCTGTACCTTACAGCCCACTGCTGATTTCATATTCTCTATTATTATTTGTCTTTTTTATGTAAAGGTTGAGCTGATTCTCCCAAGGGCCCTTAGCTATAGATCTACAGCTCGAGAGTGGTCAGTCGCTCAGGTATCATATCAATAAGGAAAACTGACTCTCCCTCTCCAAGCATCTATTAATTGCCAATAGAGACTCCACTAAGACTGGGGTTTCCTGCCCACCTCCTCCATCCATGCTGGACCCCTGTCTGGTTAGAGTTTTCAAAGGTCTTGTGCATGTTGTCATTCTCAAATATCCTTTTGTATCCAGACAACACAGCTTCTTTGTTTTTGACAAAATGAAAGTTATGCAAGAATTAAGGCATTGCAGTCTGTCATTCCAGGTTTCAAGTCCACATTCATAAGAAGTGGATGTAAGATCACACTTAAAGGACTGAAGTGATGGCTCAACAGTTAAGAACACTGGCTGCACTTTCAGAGGACCCAGATTCCATTCCCAACACCCATATGGTGGCTAACAACCATCCATAGCTCCAGTCCCAGGGTATTCTGACATCCCCAGGCATTGCATAGCATGGGTGCACTTACACATATGCAGGCAACACATTCATACACAGAAATAAAAATAGTAAATAAATTATTTTTTCAAAAGATTTTATATAAAATATGATCATATTTAAAATTTTGTAGTCAGGGACTAGAGAGATGGATCTACATTGTCTGCTCTTACAGAAGACCCAGGTTCGAATGCCAGCATCCATATGGCAGTTAAAAACCATCTGTAACTCCAGCTCCAGGGGCTCCAACACTATCTTCTGACATCAGAAGGAACTGTGTGGCATGGGTGTACTAACATAAGTGCAGTCAATACATTCACACACAAAAAATAAAAATAATAAAAAATTAAAATAAAATAAAATTACTATAAAAATGAGGTCCATCTGAGGCATTTATTAAGCTTACTTTTATGAAAGGCAGTGCTTAATTACTATAGGTCCATTTTCAAAGTAATACCACATGAACAACTACAAATAAATATATATTTTTAAAGCATAAATTTAAACATTTCTGAATAATCATGGAGGTACTAAATGTACACATGCAGCTATCATACGTAATAACTTTGTGTTAAATATGTAACAGTATTTTAATATATCCCAAATTCAATTAATGTGTGCTGAGTAGTTTTGTAGCTTAATATCTCATTGTCTAACATTTTAGCTTAAAAGGAATGTTTACTACACCGGAATAGAGCCAGGTAAGTTAATGATCTTTTTATAGTCCTAAGAATAATGAGATTCTTACATCATAATAATGATAAATTAAATTAAACAATAACTGCTTTAAAGCTGTTATTCTTAAATGGATTACTTCTGTAGGTAGAAAAAATGCAAGTACTAAGTATGAGAATTTCATGAGATGAATGACATTTATTAAACCGGATATATGATGTTCCTGCAAATAATATAACTTGGTCAAGATTTTGCAAATGGGCTGTTCCAAACCCAAGTGTATGACTTTAGTCAGATTTAATGAAGGGTTAGACTTATAAAGACAAAAGTACTTTATTTTGAAATAAAAAAAGGGAAGCCTGAATGCTGAGAAATGCTGACACTGAGAAAAGTAATTTAAGGTAACTTAGTTTTATAAACCTGTATCATTTCAGGAAAATAGAAGTCAGGATACCCTGAAAACAGGGCTTATAAACAGCGAGAATGTTCTGCAACAACTGATATAATTTCAACAGGGAGAAAAGTGGAGATAAATTATATCTATGTCAGCACTTAATCTCTGTAACCAAGTTTACATAGCCTGGATCCAAACAGAAAACTAGTTGAAACTGACTACTTTTTCTGACATTATTTGATTGTATGAGGAGAAAAGGGCTCCTTGGATTGCAAAGGAGGACTGAGTGGACCAACTAAAGGTTACTGTGAAGTGTTTAGACAATCCTTGCATGCCTTGATATGATAAAATAAGACAGTTGCTGTAAAAGCAGAAGAGGTAGTATGAAAGATGGCCTTCAGTAGGTAATTGGTAATTCTGCAGTCCCAATATGGCTAATTTCCATGTGATAACAGTATATGAATGATGCAGCCACAGAATGACAAAACTACGAGGTAGAATTGCTTGGATAAAGAACAAACAGATTTTGAATGTTTATATTGCTCTCACCAGTATTAGCAAGAGCTGTTTTATAATGATGAGTGAACTCAGTTCTGTCGTCCTTAAGAAATTTAGAAATCCCAAACTGCATTTTATGTTTGAAAGAGGTAACAGAATAAAAAATTACCATTTTCATGGATAAAGAAAATATGTCATATATACACAATGGAATTTTCATTAAGCCATAAAGAAGAATGAAATTATGGCATTTCCAAGAAAAATGGGTTCAAATTGAGATCGTCATATGAATAAAATAAGTCAGGCATAGAAAGATGCATATTGTGTGTTTTTCTCCTTTTTGAATTCTAGAATTCAAAATGAATACATAGAACCATATAGATGCATATAAGATACTTTAGACAATATAAATTTCAATGGTTAATGAGAAAAGCAATTATATAAATATAACAGAACATATTCAGAGACACAGGTCTAAGACAAGTATACTTCAAACACAAACATGAGCAATTAAAAGAGGGAAAACATTCCCTAGGCTCATGAAAGCCAATAGAAAAACGACATGTCATCTTATCCACCTATAAAAGCTAGCTAGGATTGATCTTATTTGTTAGAAAATTAACAAGGATATGTTGAGTAAGTTAGTACTATGATTCCCTCCTTTGAAACTATTTTTTTTATTTCTTTCATTTTCTTTCTTGAAACAAGGTCTTCCTGCCGCCTATCTCACCTGAGATGTGTTATGTAGAGCAAGCTCTCCTTGATCTCATAGAGCTCCATCTACCTCTGCCTTCAGAGTGTTATAAATAAAGGGTTCCTTCTCCACACCTGGTGTTGAACCTATTTTTCATGTGAGTTAATTACTTGTTTTGAAAGTTTTTACAGTCTTGGAAAAGCAGATAGCTCCAAGTTCAACTTAAGCCAAGAGTTTGAAAAAGTAAATAAAGTATATTATATAAAATAATAACTGAAAATGAGAGTAAATCATTACAGACCAGGAGCAGGCTCAATGCCGAATAATGACTTTTGTTCTGAAAATCGTAAGTAAAGCGTTTTATGTGTAAAGATTTAGGAAGGGTAAAAATCTTGATGTAAAGAAGAAAAAGATATAGGACATTTAAGCTGCAGAAAATAAGATTTTTACTTTCACAATTTCTCTCAATTTTATAATTGATAATTTTTAATGCTTGTTTTTCTGTATTACTTCATAGAAATAAGACAGATTTAAGATTTGATTGAGCTTGTAAGAGGGATTTTTGGGTTGATTAATGCAATCTTTCTGCAAAAAGCAGCGTGAAAAATAGAATATCTAGAACTAGATCAAATATCCGTTTTAAAAAAATTAGTTTTTAGCCAAACATGTTGGATCTTGCCTTTATTTCCAGACTTTAGGAGGCAGAGGCAGGTGGAGTTCTGTGAAAATTGAGTGGAGCCTGGTCTACACAGCAAGTTACATACCAGCTGGGGATACAGGGAAATCAGGGCTCAAACAACAACAGCAGCAAAAATTGGTTCCCAACCTCAGAAATATAATTATTCTGATATATGGTGGCATTTTAGGACATAAGTCAACTTTTTTATTATTGAACAAATCATGAAATAGTGTTATACTTACTTTTAAATTTATGTTCTGATGTGTGTGTGTGTGTGTGTGTGTGTGTGTGTGTGTGTGTAATTTGTTTTTCTGTGCACGTGCCATAAGATCCTCTAGAACTAGAATTACACCCTATGTGGGTGATGTGATCCATACTTGGGACTTCTGTAAGAGCAGCTGTAGTTCTAACTACTGAGCCATTTTTCCATCCTGAAATAGTGAAACAGTGATTTCGTTTTTTGAGACAGATTTCCCTGCAGCCTCAGCTGATCTGGAACTCAGTATATAGACGAGACTGACTGCAATCTCACAGAGATTCAGCTACCCCTGTCTCCAAAGTAACAGGATTAAAGGCTCTCACAACTACACCCAGCTCTAAATTGTGATATTTTCTGATACGGTATATGTTGAGAGATCTAAAACATAAAATTTGACCTATGTGGTTCCATTTTATTGAAACTAAACATGCAAAATTGAGCATTTTTACTTACCTAAATTCTAAGTATGAAATGAAAGGTGAACTCTAAAAATGCAGTTTTCGTCTTAACATTCAAAATGTTTTTAAAAATTAACTCATCTTTAGTTATTTAAAGCATAAAATTTGGGAATGTACTCATAATTATTAATGAGAAATATTTTTATTTTCTAGCATGTCTAAGTAGTAATAGTATACCAAAATTTAGAGCTGCATAAATCCTTAAAAATCACCTACACAAATTAAAATTTCTGATTATTTTGATACCAATTTCTTGTATTTATCCATTTTATTTCAGTCGTTTAACACACATAGAAGCTTCTTTCCAGATAAATCTGTTTCTGAATATTTAATATGACTCCCATCTGATGAATGATGTGGGAAAAATTGAATCATAATCTATTGTATGATAAAGTTTATGTTTAGGAGATGCTTTTTCTCCATTACATTTTAATTCTGACAAGATTCAATGTCAAATAACTTTCCCTCGCTCTCACAGGTACAAAATATGACCCAGATTGAAACTTTGGCTGCTCTATCTGCTTAATCACAGTGGGGCAAAGAAAATATGTGGTAAGAAGGTCTCATATTTTTAGAGAAATGCATACGGATAATATCTTAAGATAGAGGCATAGGTAAAGACTCTGTGAACAGAAAAATTGGTGAATAACAGGGATAATTGGTGAATAAGATTACATGAAGTTAAAAACCTTAACACAGCAAATTACCACTGAAAATAAAACTTATAAAATGTGACAAAATCTGCCAACTGCGAATGAGACAGGAAATTAATATATAGAATATGCCAAGAACTGAAAAAAAAAACAACTACCAAAAATCTACCTCCCACAAACAGTTCTCGAAAGAAGAGATACAGATGGACAATAGGTATTTGTAAAGGTTCATAATGGCTTTAGCTTATAGAGAATTGCAAGTTGAAATTATTTTCAGATTCTGCGACCACCAATCAAAATGCTTGTCATCAAACAAAATAAAAACAAAACCAAATCATACATAAATATCATTAAAAATAAAATTTTTCATTGTATATTTTTATTGAATTTTTATGTATTTCATACAATACAACTTAATCATAGTTAGACCTCCCTTAACTATAAGCCCTAAAGTCAATCAACAGGACTTCATGCATTCTGTCTTATATGTTAAAATCTATCCAGTCGAGTTTATGTACCCAGCTGTCTCTCAGTGTGAGTTCATCCACTGGGGCCTGTTCAGCATATCTAGCGTCACCCTCTTAAAGAACATCAATTCTCACACACCCATGTGATCTGCTCCCAATAGTTCCTAGACTAAGGTTGGGGTCTCGTGCCCATTTTCCCTGTTCTATGCTGGCTATTGTCTGATGGAGTTTGAGTGGGTCTTGTTCATACTTTGCTGTGAATTTGTGTGAGATAGTTCCCAGTAGCCTGCAAGACATGTTTCCTTGCAGTCATGCACAAACCTGGCTCTTACAGCCTTTCTGGCCCCTCTTCCACAAAGGTCCCTGAGCTCTGGGTTGGTGAGATTTGATAAAAAACATCCTATTCAGTAATACTTACTATGCAGTCTCTTATTCTCTACACTTTGGCCAGTTGTGACCTTCTGTGTTGATCATGCACTGCTTCATGAACAAGCTTTGCTGATGACAGTTGGAGACACATTAGTATTCTCTCTACCACTTATTCCACTAAGGTCCTTGAGGTTTCATTGTTGATGTGTCACTTAGAGTTGCACATTGTGCTGGATAGCTTTAGTTGTCAACATGACACATCTGGGTACAGGGAGCCTCAACTGGGGAAATTCTTCCATTGAGCAGGCCTGTTGCCATGTCTGTGGGGCATTTTCTTGATTTTTTGAGTGATGTGGGAGGGTCTTGTCTGCTATGGATGGTGTCCCCCGGAAAGGTTCTTTTGTATTGTATAAGGAAGCAGGCTGAGCATGGGCCATGGGAATAGGCCAGTAAGCAGCTGTCCTCTGGTGGCCTGTGCTTCAGTTCCTGCCTCCAGGTTCCTGACCTGAGTTCCTACCTTGGGCTCCCTAATGAGCTTTGACCCAAGAGATGTAAGCCAAATAAACCCTTTTTTTTCACCAAATTGATATTGGTCAGAGTGTTTTGAAATAGCAACTGTAGGCTGACTACAACAGAAATTGGTACCAGGAGTGTGGGGTATTGCTGTGACAGACCTGACCTTGGTGTTTTCAGGAGGACTGTGGAAGTGTTTGGAACTTTGTGTTGGAAATGCCATTGAATGATTAGAGTTTATTGCTGTGGAATTTGGAACAATTATGCTAGAAGAGTTGTGGATGGTGGAGGCCTGACTTGTGACATTCCAAAGAGAAGCTGATACTATCAGGGATGTTTGTGTGATATATTGAATTGAGAACCTGTGGGTTCTGGCCAGTTAGGGCTGAAGAATCATCTGTGATTAAGAGACCAGAAACACTGAAGTGAAACCTTTCTTTTACTGGGGCAATTGATGCTAGCTTCCTGGGGCTGAAAAATCAGCAGAAAGTAACAAGGGACCAGCTCACTATGGCAAAAGCTTCTGGGGAGTATTTCCTCAGGGTCAGCACACAGAAACTATCAGTCAGAGGGGACCCAGGCATCCATTTCAAACTGGAAACAGGACTTAGTAATATGTAAGAGTCTCCTGCATGGTTACGGTGTTGGAAGACTGAAAGATTTAAAGAGAGAAGCTGAGGCTTGGTACAATGAGAGGGCAGGAAAGGCCATTGGTGAAAGTGCAGCCTCAGTTGCAGTGAAAACCCCAGGTTTGAAGGGGTCATGGAGAGAATCTGAGATTCTGCACCCCCAAGATGCCAGAAGAGACCATTGGTTAAGGTGCATCCTCGTTTTAGAGGCGACCCCAGTATTTTGGAGATGCCAGGACCATGAGATGACCACCAAGGGCATCAGCATGTGTTTGTGTGTCGAGTTGACAAGGGATCAACTGTGTTGAATAGCTTCAATTGTCAACTTAGCACACCTGGATATAGGAAGAAACCATTGGACTAGCCTATGGCCATGTCTGTGTGGTCTTTTCTTGATTTTCAAGTGTTGTGGGATGGTCTAGTCCACTATGGTCAGTGACACCCCTGGGAAGGCTGTTCTGTATTGTATAAGCAAGCAGGCTGAACATGATCCAGGGGAGCAAACCAGTAAACAGCTATCACCCTAGGCCTATGCTTCAGTTCCTGCCTCTGGGTTCCTGCCCCCAGTTCCTTCCTTGAGCTCCCTGATGAATTGTGACCCAAGATATGCAAGTCAAATAAACCATTTCCTCACCAAGTTGGCATAGGTCAGAGTGTTTTGCCACAGCAAGTGAAGGCAGGCTAGAATAGACATCTCACAGACATTTATTTTCTGTGTGTGGCCAGTTGTGTAACTCTGTACTAGACTCTATCTGTTGGAAAAAAAAAAAAGTTCTTTGATGAGTGGTGACTGGTATAGTTGTCTGTAACTAAGAGTGATCTTTAGCATATAGTAAGAGACTATGCTTTTCTAAGGATGTGACACACAAAAGGTTTTCATTTAGGACCTCCAGCCATTTGTTTTTGGCTATTTACAGTGGCACATATGAACTCCCTCCCATTGATCAAGCTTTAAGTCCAATAGATAGCTGCAAATTGCTCTGTAGATATAAAAATAAATAAAAACAAACAAGAAAACATCTCATTTAGTAGAATAATTAAGAAGCAATATTAACACAATAAGAGTAGAATTCTGATATCAGTTTTCACTCACCAGTGAACATTTACATCTTCTCTCCTTACAGAACTCATTTTCAGTGTTTCCCTGTTTTGTTTTGTTTTGTTTACATTATTCTCACAGATTTATCTGCACCTATCTTGATCTCTCCTTGGTGCCTCTTATAAAACAGCACATCAGTCTCATTCACTGTCTTGAGAATCCCCCAATTAAACCAAGTGCTACTCTGTAAGAGCTTTTGCTCATAAATGATATCACCTGCAACAACTTTCTTTCCTATTCCTTATTGCTACCAAAGGCCACCAAGAAGAAATGACTTTTCTCGGGCTGTGAATTCTGATATCAGTTTACACTGGGTGCTACAGCCCTGGTGAAACTGGTGCTTTCAAATGAATGATGTTTTTGGTTTCTAAAATAGTACATGTTAAGGAACATCAAACAGTTGAAGCATCTTACCAATATCTGGGTTCTTTTATGCAAATTATATATAATCTTTCATTCTGTAAGTCCACTGTTACTATTTCTCTCAAGTTATACTTTTTGAAGTATTTCCTCAGGGTCAGCACACAGAAAAGTTTTTTGAAGAAAAGTTAAATTTTTAATAAAATAAATGAAAATACTTTAGTGGCTAAAGTTAATTTTTTTCCTTGTAGTCATAGACCAATTTATTTTTCAATGTATTTGAAGGAAACCTATGAATGTGATTTTTAAAATAAATATTTTATTAGTCCATCATGGTGGCACATGCCTTTAATCCTAGCACTTGGGAGGCAGAGGCAGGCATATCTTTGTGAGTCAAGGCCAGCATGGTCTACACAGTGAGTTCCAGGACAGCTGGGGCTACAGAGAGACCCAATCTCAAGGGGACAAAAAAAATTATTATTTTTATTTTATGTTTATGAGTATATTGCCTACATGTAAGTAAGTGCACCCTTGTTGTGCAATGCCCAAGGAGGACAGAAGAGACCATCAGATCCCCTGGAATAGGAGTTACGGACAGTTGTGAGCTGCCACGTGGGTGCTGGCATTCAAACCTGGGTCTTCTGCAAGAACAACCAGTGTTCTTCACCACTGAACCATCTCTCAAGGACCCCTTTGAATGTGACTTTAACTACAACCCAAACAAAAAGCCTTAACCTTCTTCTTATCTCCTGCAACAAAAATGTTTGGTGACTTTTGTTACACATTTAAAGATCATTTGTACCTTTTTCAAGGAAAAAATAAGTATTTAGTAAGCAGTTGTTTACATGTATCATTTATGCTTTTTTCTAGCATACATAACTTTATAAAATAAAGGTAGCATTTACCATAGACAAAGAAAACAATGGCAACAAATGAAATAGTGGTGAAGAAACAGGAAAGAGAAATTGCTGCCCAGTACTACAGGGAATTTAAACATGTACATCCACAGTGGAAACTAAAAATAGAACTATCTTGTGATCGAGCTATTCCATTTCTGGGTACATAACTAAGGGTCACTATGCCCTTCCATGGAAATACTTGTACATCCATGTTTATTGATGGATTGTTCACAATAACTAAGAAATCATCCACCTAGATGTATTAGCACAAATGAATAGATAAGTAAACTATGGTACGTATACACAATGAAGCTTTACTTCCCTGCACCGAAAAAATGAAATCATGACATTTGCATGGAATCAGTATGTTAAATAAAATAACCCAGACTCAGAAGGACAAACACCAAATGTTTCTCTCATATGAAGAATGTAGATATAAGTTTGTGTGTGGCATGTGTGTTTGTGTGGGGACAGATCCTAAAAGTAGAAAGTTTCAGAAGAGCCGAAGAAAAGATCTTAAGAATGGGGTGTGAGGGAGAGAGAGGTGAAGGAATTCCTGTGACACAAAAGCAGAATGGGTCTATTGGTAGAAAGTATGGGGCAAATAAGGGAGGAGGGAGGGGACTAACAGGGAAAAGTATGCATAAAAATGCCATATTCAAACTCATTACTTTATATACTAAATTAAAACACTAATAGAAGAAAGATTCTGGGAACAAACACTTGTCTCTCAGAAGGATTTCTACAGCAACAATGGCCACCTGGTGGATCTCAACAACAAAGCCATGAACTGGATTGTTTGCCTGGGTACCTGGAAGTTTCCCCCAGGCAATCTCAGAGAAGTCTATAAGGTGGTAATTGATGGAGATAGGACCACAGTGAATGTGCATATGAATAACAGAATGGGAAAGAGGTATGAGAGCCTTCCAAAGGAATATCCAAAAGAAGGCTGTGAAGCAGGAGGATCTCTTCATTACTACTTCAATGCCCCTCCTTTCCAATTTCTCATTTTGGATTACATGCTGACCATGACAAGCCTAAAATTTCTCTAGGGTGTACAT
>NW_008360303.1:4090021-4094878 GCF_000622305.1 Nannospalax galili
TTAACCTTAATGGACCTTATCAAATAATAGCTCATAGAAAGAACGCTCAGTTGAACTTGATTTGTAAGTACAAACACATTTTTAGGAGTGAAAGCTGTAGTCATTTGATTTGAATTTTTATGCTGACAATACTTTCCTTTTGCCTCAGTAGGTGCTGAGCTTTCAGTAGACTCTGAACTATTAGAAGTTTTCTTGGATAGACCCTAAATGATTTCATTGTTTTTGAAGATAATGTGACATCATCATAAGGCTTTGAGTTTCTCTGAGATAATTGATTTTTGTCTTTTACCTTACATTGACAAATTGGGAGTTCTTGGAGAACAAAGTATGTGAATCAATACATAACAATAGAAGAATGGTTAAGTGCAATATTTAAAATATAATATTGTAATTTGAGATTCCTTACAGAGGGCATTGGCAGTTATGTGTATTTATTTATAATTTTTAAAAATTGGACATCCATCATTCACAATTATTAGTGCTTCACTTAAAACTTGACATACTTAAATAATAAATATTCTATTTTATGAGAACCAGTTTAGCACTTAGAAGTTGCAGAGCCTCTGCCCCGCCAGCGAGGCAAGATGTGGAGCTCAGCGATGGGGGCCGAGGAGGGGTAAGTGTGCTGCTTGCCAGTTCACCTGCCTCCCCGAGACTCTCAGACACAGCAGGGAGTTTAATCATGCAGGAACTCATTTATTGTAAGTGTTACAATGCTTATAAAGGCAAAAACCACAATCATTAGCATAGGCGGCAACCTATCCTCCAATCCTGTGGAAGGTCACGTAGAGCACGCAGGCTCCTTTCAATGTACTACTATGGTGATCACGAGGTGCTCACACATTTTCCTCCTGGTTAGTCTCCAATCACCTACAGTCCTCTTATTTTTTGTCCCTGGTCCAATTGCTTAGCTCCTCCCCTCACTGATGCGGTCGGCGCCATTTTGAACACAGCTTCCCTACATCTCCCCTTCTTTGTTTTATTAACTGGGGGGGGGCATCGCTCTCCCAGTAACCAGTCAGACCTTGGGTTAGGTGAACTGGTGACAACCTTGGTTTAGGTGTATGTCTCCTTTATGGGGGAGGTAGGGAGCCAGTCGTAATGGACACATATCACCATAGCTTGTACCTGTGCTATTTGTCCTCGAATCATTTCATGACTCGGGCATATATACATGACCCAAAAGTGCAAACAAGGGTGAGGATCACCAAGAGTCCCAGCAGTGTTGAGACTAGCATTGTTAAGCAGGGAGAGGCATTAAACCATTGTTCAAACAGGGGTTGGTCCCTCTGGACATATCGATTATTAATCTCCTTTCTGACTTCATCTAAGTTTTTTGTGATTACTCCCGAATGGTCAACATAGAAGCAGCACTCCTCTCCCAGTGCTAGGCACAACCCTCCTTGTTGCATAACAAGAAGGTCTAACCCCCTTCTATTTTGTAATGCAGCTTGTGCCAGCCATGAAACAGATTGTTGGAAGAACCTTACTGCAGTTTCCAGTTTATCTAAGCCTGCATCCTTGTCCATCCTTGTGTGCCTGAATCCTTCAGAGGCCCTGTTGGGAAAGGGCCAGAGAGGTGGCCCCTAGGGCCGCCCCTCTCATTCCTAGTCCCATGAGCATTGAGACTTTTAAGGTGGTGACTAACTCCCTCTTAAACCTAAGTGATTGTCATGCCTTCATTTTCCCCCAGGAATGATATAGCACCTGGGGGAAAAGCACTACCAAGGCACATGTGTCCCCATCAACATGTGTGAGGACTGTCAGTGAAAGACAGGGTGTTAGCCCTGACTTTTGACACAACCAGTAAATTGCTGGGTCAGCAGGAACTACCCATTGATTACTGTTATTTGCCACTGCCTGTGTTATGTTAAAGCAGCCCTCCCAGGAGGAGGGATAATCTAGGGTAGTGACACAGGTCAGATTGTACTCTGTCACAGGTATGGAGAGACCGCTCATCTTGGTGGACAACCCCCTCCACCAACACTTGTGATCATCAGAGGTGTAATTAAACCTTCCTATTACACCTATTGCCTCGATCAACTGTACACTGGCCTCTAGGCACAACCAGCATGAGGAGGTAAGGTCCGGATGGGTCAAGCTGAGAACTCTATATGCATGCTGGATAGCTATTAGGATCTCTGACCCTCCCTTTGGGGTCAGATCCTTGAACCCATTGGGTCTCACTCTGGGTTTTGAGTGAAGCTTTTGTGGGGGAAGCGTAAGTCCTGTCGGGGAGAGGCTCATGACGGGTGGGTAAGGCTTGGCCATCCCGGCCCCCAAGTTGGCTGGTCCAGGTATGATTGGCCTTGCGAGGGCCTCAACCCACTTTCTAACCATAAAGAGGAGACCAGGGTCACGTTCAGATACACAGAGTCTCAATCCCCAAGTCTTTCCCAAGTCCCAGCCCCTCGCCCGCCATCCCTCCTCCATAAAGTTTATATGGAGGGGGTTGCAATGAAAGTTTGTACATTTTCCATATAGTGGATTTGCGGAAAGTCTAGGTCTCTGTATTCTTTTGACAGTGATCAGTCCCCAGTCCTTAATCCAACACCCCGTCCATGTGGTTTCACATACCCAGTTATAACAGTAGTAAGAATCAGCCCCGCCACAGTTGCACAGCTGTTGCAAAGTTCTACCACTTCCTGGGCACAAATAAAATTCTGTCTGTAATAATGTATCCCGCTGGAGCACATTGGAACACCCCAGCTCCCTGGGGGACCCTGTTAATGGTAACATGCATCCATGACCTGTGTCCCCACATTCAGGCCGGGTCCCCCCTTGAGTCTGGTCACCGACGTCCCATGATCCAGTAGCCAGGGCACAGAGATCTACCTCCAGGTCAGGCCACCATGTGTCTGGTGGTGTCACCTTGGTAGTGCTGCTGGCAATCACTCCGGTAGCCGCATTGGTCACCAACCACGTGACCTTTTGGGGCTGATGTGGATTCAGGGTCTCTATAGGTCCAAATGATCTTGTTAGCTTTGGTTCCTCAATTGTCAGGAGTGACAGGATGAGCATGAAGTTGAGTTTCCTCACTTTGATCTGTAAGAGATAGAGAGAAAAAGGCTTCCTCAAGGGTAGGTCTCCCTTGGCAATTATGAGGAGGTGTCTGTCTATGTTTTGTTTGTTTCTTCAGGGCCTTAAGGGCCAAGTGTCGGCTCCACCAGAGTCTTTTCTTTTCCCTGTTAGTCATCTTGGTTGGAGCCATCATCCTGTAGGGGGAGATATTTGAGGTTTCTGGCTGGTACCCAAATAGGCTTATATTCTCCTATGGGGAAAACAACCATATCCCCTTCCCATGGTTAACAGTGGGTCTGGGTCCATCCATCCCACCTCTATTCGGGGTTTTGTATTTTCTTGTCCCCAGTGAGCTTGAAATTTAGATTGCAAGGTATTTTTTGAGCAATTTAAAATGTTTGTGGTAAATAGGTCTATCCCTAATTGCTGATGGGGACTCATTTCCCCTTTTTGTTTAATAGTTGAGTTTTGAGTGTTTGGTGATTTTGCTCAGCTATAGCTTGACCCTGTGGGTTATAAGGTATTCCTGTGGAATGTGAAATGCCCCAAGTTTTAAAGAAGTCTGTATTGAGGCACTGATGAAACAGGGGCCATTGTCAGTCTTTATCTGCAAGGGCAAGCCTAGGGTAGCAAAGCATGGGAGAAAATGTGATTGGGCATGTTTGGAATATTCTCTTGAATGGGCAGTAGCCCAACATGCATGAGAAAAAGTGTCTATGGACACAAAAATGTACTTAAGCCTTCCAAAAAGCACATAGTGTGTGATATCTGTTTGCCACAACTTATTAGGCTGTAGTCCTCTTGGATTAACTCCTGGGCCTTGTTGGGGAGGCACCTTTAGATAGGGTTGGCAAGCTTCACAGGTATGTGCTATTCTTTTTAAATCCTTTATTGGGACAGTGGGAAACTGTGCACGAAGGCCTCGCCAATTGATGTGAGTGAGGTCATGAAGGTTTGCTGCCTCCTGGGCCGTTTATATGTGAGCCCCATTTGAGGCCAGACAATCAGCCAGGTTGTTGCCCTCTGTAATGAATCCAGATAGCCCTGTGTGACTCCGCATATGCTGAATGAAAATTGGGGAGCTTCTGCCCTCCAAGGGCTTATGGTAAGCCTGGGAGGAGGTTAGCCACATAAAAGCTATTGGTGTACAGGTTGAAGGGGGAGCTTAGGTCTTGAAGAGCCATGAGAACCGCAAGCATCTCTTTGAATTGTGCTGAGCCCTTTGCAGCATGGAAGTCACACCTCTGGGGCCCTCCTCCTGGGTTGGGGCCAAATGCTGCATAGGCAGCCCCACTCTGACCCCCGTCAGTAAATACATGTAAGCCATCAGAGAGATCAAACTCTTGGAGAAGAGAGGAGGTGACTTGAGGGGCAGCCATTGAAGGGCTGGGGCCCATTTAGTGGCCCTGTAGTGGCAAGTGATGTCTCTAAAATATCCTTCTAGAGCCATTGCCACTCTTGAATTGCTGCACCTAAGCCAATTGAAATCCGCTTAGTGGTAGAGGACAACAATCTTATCAGGGACTCTCCCTAAACTTCGAGCTACCAGGCTCCTTCCCCTTATAATCATGTCTGCTAGTTGATCCCCAATTGTGTATACCCTTGGTTGACCCCCAAGGGTAGTGTGTACCCATTCCATTGGCTCCTGTTCTTGGACTAACATGACCATGGCCAACCTGTCTCGTGTAATAACCCACAAACAAAAGGGGAGCTTAAGGGAGTATCTTCTGACCAAAGCCCCTGCATCTAGGGCCTCCTGGAAGGCCCTAATTGACTCCCAGTTTATGTCCTCCAACATGACCTTGGTCTCGGGAGGTCTCATCATGAGGAGCCAAT
>NW_008360303.1:4094889-4103068 GCF_000622305.1 Nannospalax galili
GATTGTAGGCTCTTTGGGGATGTCTAAGGTGGGTTTAAGGGGGCTGGCCTGTGTGAGGAGTAACTGTGTGCCTAGGATTTTAAAAGGAGGCACACGTTGGATCTTTTCAGGCACTACCCAGAGGCCATGTTTTTTCAGCCTTTGTAACACTATATTTAGGAAAGGCTGTAATTTGACTGCCTTTATATGTCCAATTATAAGATCATCCATATATGAGCATATTAGTGTTTCAGTGCCCGCCATTAAAGGCTGAAGAATAGAGGCCAAATAGTTTTGGCAAAAGGCTGGGCTATTGGCCATTCCTTGGGGAAGCACTGTCCACTCAAACCTCCTATCAGGGGCCTGATGGTTTAAGGTGGGAATGGAAAAGGCAAACTTTTCCCAATCTCTTGGGCTAAGGGGAATGGAGAAGAAACAGTCTTTAATATCCACAACTGCAATAGAATACTTTACTGGTATTGCAGCCATCCAGGGCATCCCTCGCAAGGGGGTGCCTACCAGTTTCATTCTATCATTAATCATCTAAAGATCTTGGAGCACTTACCATTTTCCTGAAGCCTTTTTGATGACAAACACTGGAGTATTCCAAGGACTGACCAAAGGGTGAAGGTACCCCAGTGCCACTTGCTCCTCCACTGGATCTATTAAAGCTTTAAGTTTTACCTCAGTCATGGGCCACTGCTCCACCCTTTATGGCGGTCCCTCTCTCCATTTAATACAAGGGACCTGAGGGGCAGTGGACTTTAGTATTGGGGGTGAACCTGAGGGATCTTGTCTGGCTCTCCCCTGTAATTATGAAAATAGGAGAAATCCTGCTCCTTAACCCCTTCAACCCTTTGTGGCATGTGATTGGCTTCCTCCTGCTCTAAGAGTTTGTCATAAAAGGCCCTATTTTCTGTGGTCAGCACAGCATCGATCTGGCTCAGGATATCTTGGCCCATGAGATAAGATTGGAGGCCCTTGACCACTAGTGGCTGTATCTCCCCTTTTGCCCCATCTACGTCTGTCCACTTTACCAATCCCTTTACCTCCTTTGACCTTGAAAGTCCCCCCACCCGCTACACTTTAGGGTTAGCCTGTAGCAGCCATGTCGTGGGTACTTCCTCCTTTTGAAGGATCATACTATCAGCCCCCATGTCCACTAAGGAAAGAAATCTTTTACCTCCTATAAAAATCTGCATTTTGGGCCTCACTTCAGGGTTTATCAGGACCATCCAGTGAGCCTGTGATTCCATCTTTCCTCCTTTGGGTAACAGGGCTAGAGGCTGCCCCTGAACTAGTTTAAAGGTCTGCTTGCTAAGTCAAACCTCAACCTGCAATCCTTTTTCCAATGGAACCCCTTCCTGCAATAGTGGCAGGGGGTTGTGGGTTTGTTGGGCTCTTGCCCCCCCCTTTCCCCAGGAGGTCCGAGGGGCTCTGCCTCCAGGCAGTCCCTCTTAAAATGTCCTGTATTGCCACATTTAAAGCACCCCCTCCTTTTTCCTCTCTATCGGCTAGGGCATCTCAACCCACGTCTCCGGCCACCACAAGTGCCTGGGTCAGGGCATCGGCCAGGGAGGTGGTCTGGGACTGCAGGATGGTAGTTAGCACCTGTGTCTGTTGGCTATGAGTTCTTACATTTTGGGAGGCTACAATCCAGTGGCTGACCGAGGCCTGCCTCAAGCCTGAGCAGGTGGCCCGATGATCACTATTCATACCTTCCCACACCATTAATCTGGTGAACTAGTCCCTCAGAGGTCCGGGGGGGCAATTTCCTGAAAAGGCTCTTCTCTACTCTATCTACAAAGTCTACAAGGGGCTCACTTGCCTTTTGCCTCAGCGCCACAAGCGGATTCTCCGATGGCCTTTCATTGAACTTCTTCCAGGCTGCAAGGCCCACTGGCATCACCTGGTCCCACTACGGGACAGGCAAAGCTGCCTGTTGTACCCTGGTAGAATAGGCATCAGCAGTCCCTGTCAGCTGCCCATAGGAAAAGGGGATCTGAGGGTTTGCTCCACGAGTTTGCTCTGCTATGGCTCTACACTCCTCTTTGTATAAGGCTAGCCATTTGATGAACTGATTGCTAGGGAGTACTGCCTTAGCCATATCCATCCAATCTCTAGGGATGCATGGCTGGTGGGTGATGTTTTCCAGCAAAGCCTTGGCCCAAAGAGAGTTGGGGTATAACTGAGGATCCCGGCCCTTAACTCCTTAAGGTACTTAGGTTCCCATGGATACCAATCGGCCAGCCTCTGCAGTCCCAGAACCAAGTTTACTGGGATCGCCTTACAGGCAGGGGTGGTTTCCGTCCACACTGTCACTGGAAAAGCAGCAGTGTATGTGGGGTCCCTTGGGTGGAGGGGGCCAAGAGGGCCTCTCCACCCCCCCCATCAACTCCCTAGTCTATCCTGCTGCGATTGGGGGTCATGGTCCCAGCGGAGAGGCTCATGTGAACCGCCTGACCAATAGGCTGGGGGCTGCTCCCCACCCCATTCTCCAGGGTGATTTCTCTCACCGACCCAGTCTGCCTCTTCGGTCGCCTCCTTGGCCTTCATAGTTAATCTAGCTTTAACACCCATGGCTAGTGCTCCCATGGGGCCTTGGGTGCTGTGTTGTTCCTTTCACTCTGCATCAAACTGCACCCATGACCCAGAGTCTTGTTCCCCTTCCCTCTCCTTTGAGCCCTTAGCCTCCCATCCCCCCACTGTCCCTTGGCAATGCTGAGGTAGGGGAATCTCCCACATTGAAGGTGCCCTTAAGGGCCAACATTGTGGGGTAGAAATCCAGCGGGGGCTCTGTCCCAAAGTGCTTCTCCCTCTCTCTCGCCAGCCCCTCCACCCTCTCCCAGGTATCGCAGGAGAAGAGATTGGCTGCAGGCACCCAGGGCACCAAAATGTCACTGTCTCCCAGTCCTGGCACGTGGTCTGATCAGAAAGCTCCAAGTCTCGGCTCTTGAGCATATATGGAAGAGCCTTTAAGGCTGGATCACTTTTTGCTGAAGTTGCGTTACCATGCTAAGGGTCTCACCCCGAGAGCCCAATTGGCCTCGACCGAGACCTTCTCCATAAAAGTTTCCTCACATGGGGCACCAGAATGCCAAGCCTCCCCCCTGCCAGCAAGGCAGGATGTGGAGCTCAGTGATGGGGGCCGAGGAGGGGTAAGTGCACTGCTCGCCCATTCACTCACCTCCCCGAGACTCTCAGACGCAGCAGGGAGTTTAGTCAAGCAGGAACTCATTTATTGTAAGTGTTACAATGCTTATAAAGGCAAAAACCACAATCATTAGCATAGGCAGGAACCTATCCTCCAATCCTGTGGAAGGTCACATAGAGCACGCAGGCTCCTTTCAGTGTAATACTATGGTGATCATGATGTGCTCACGCATTTTCTTCCTGGTTAGGCTCCAATCACCTACACTTCCTCTTATTTTTGTCCCTGGTCCAATTGCTTAGCTCCTCCCCTCACTGAGGTGGTCAGCACCATTTTGAACCCAGCTTCCCTACAGAAGTTATGTGCACTGTTTTGGAATAATATGTATTGTGTTCTAAGACTTACTTGACCATGCATTTAGCATGGCATTGCATTAAATTTGATTTACATACATACTTAAATTGATTTCCTAAATCTAATTAATAATGATTTTTATGATGTTTAAGAGGTCATTGCATTTAAACATATTCCTTAGGATATTACCAGAAAGATATTTAATGTTCAAGTACTTGGAAAAAAAGATGTCATCAAATTCTTCAAGACATTAAGCTCATCTACTTACTTTACAATAATAGCAGTAGGAGGAAAATCCTGTTATCATCAGTCCCACTTTGCATGTTTGCCTTTTTCTTTAGCTTGGCATGCCAAAATGATACTCCCTTTATTATAAAAGAGTACAATAGGCTCGTTCAAGGAATTAGTTCTTAACGCTTAAATGACTGAAGTTGTACTGGCACAAGAATTTTATTGTGATTGAAGAATAATCATGGTTCCTGGAGACTCATTTATTCTGTCCCTCATAACAATATAATTGTGAAACTTAATTATATGTGCTATAAAATATTAGCAAGCATATATATATATATATATAATATTACTATTCAAAGAAAATTATTTAATAAAATTGGTTGTATTTTTTTGAGGGGGAGTCAGACTGAGTTTAACTCATGGCAAAAGCTGACCTGGAATTCACTATGTAGTCCAGAATGGCCTTGAACTTGTGGCAATCTTGCTTCCTCAGCCTCTCAAGTGCTAGAATTACAGACATGAGCCACCATATTTAACTGGCTTTGAATCTTTATGCTTGGCTATTTAATTTTTATATTTTTAATGTTTCCTTGCACATAAATGCATATATAAGGTGACAGTTGAAAAGAAATAGTTAAAAAAAATTTCATGCTCTACTGCAAAGTGGATCAGAAACTAAGATTCGTTGGAATGTTCATCAAATATTCCATGTGAAAACAACAGAAATTGTATTTCAAATACATAATCAAACCTTGGTCTTCTATTATGTTCTGGTATGTTGTGGTAGTTTGAATGAAGTGGTTTCCCATAGGCTACAGGTATTTGAACAATGATAAAGTCCAAGTGGTTTGGTTTTGCAGGTTTATGAGGTGTGGTCCTGCTGGAGGAACCAAGTCACAGGGGGTGGGCTTTAGTCTTGACCCATAAATAATTTGTCTTTCTACTTCCTGTGCATCCTTTCCTCAGTTTTCTACTCTGGCCACTCCCTGACCCCATGACCCACTGCCATAATGGACTCATTATTTTGAAACTTTAAACCAAATAAACACTTCCTTCTATAAGTTGCCCTTAGTCACAGTGTTTCATCACAGCAAAAGACAATTAATTAATACAGACTTCAACCAGACTTCTGGTGTTTTTGTGAAGAATCTGAACATGTTGGGTTTTGGAGAAATTGTGAAGACTTTAGAAGTTTGGACTAGAAAAGTGGTTTAATTCCATAAGCAGAGATTAATGGGGTATTCCTGTAGAAGCCATAGAGAAAGTAGTACTGAGGTCAATATTGATCCAGAGGGAAATAAAAATTTAAACATTTGCTGAGCTATGTGGGAAAAAAAATCTGGTTGCACATTTGCCTACAGACTAAGCACTTGCCTGAAGGTAAGTTTCTCTGATGAAAACAATTTCAAGACAGTCTAATGTTGAATATGTGATGCAGTTATTAATTGTGACTATTATTCAGGTCTACAATGATAAAGAGCAGGTGCATCAAAAAGAAATATAAAATGTCCAATTGGGTGAAGGAAAAGCACTAGGCAGCCAAGGTGTGTCTTAGAAGAAAGGGTTGCATTGTTAAAATAATTATAGTCAGTAGGGAGAAGTCTCCAGAATTATACCCAGACAAGGGCAGGAACCCCCACAGCTTAGCTTCCAACAATGAAATGAAAAAGCCTAGAGATCCACAATATACAAAAGTTTCTAGTAATGTTTATGAAGCTCATCAAGATCCATTGCAAGATGGCAGCTGAGCTTTTCAGTGCCATTCACATGGTGCTAACTTTAGAAACATGAAGATCAGGAGTGAGGGAGTTAGTGATTATTTCCTGTCGTTTAAGAGACACTGAAGCCAAGCAGCCTATGGCTGGAAGTCCCTGTGAGACCAAGAGGTCCTGAAAATGTATTGTGTGAGGATCTGAAGATCAAGCCTGCTTGGCAATAGAGACCTCAAAATATTGTAGACACCAAAGCCATAAGGCATCTGCCAGGGAGAGCAATGTACATGGAGTGGTGCCAGGCCAAGAGAGAAATGCATGTTGAAAAGCTGGGGGTCTTGGACCTCCTAAACCCTTTGGAAGTAAAATCCCAGACGTCAGACTTGGAGCTACAGAATTTGGTGTTTCTTTGTTGGGTTCCCATCTCACTTTTTCTAGTATTTCCTCACTATGCTCTCATTACTTCCTTTTAGAATTGGGAATATGTGTTCTGTAGCATGGTATCTAGGAACTGTGTAATTTTTTTTTTTTTTCAGGAGAAGTTAACAGGTAAAAAAAATTCACCTGAGTTTCAGATCTCAGAAGAGCTTTTTGTTATTGACTCTTGAATAGTGTTGAGTATGCTAAAGACTATGGTGTCTTTGAAGTTTTATTAAATGACTTTTGCATTATGATATGGTCATGAGCTGATGGGGGCCAGGCGTGGAATGTGGTGATTTCAGTGAGAATTTTCCCCATAGGCTCCACGTGTTTATATACTTTGTGATCAGTTGGTGATGCTGATTTGGGAAGTTTTGGAGGTGTGGCTTTGCTGGCGTAGACATGTCACAGGGAGTGGTTTTAGTATTGCCATCTTTGTAGTTTATCTCTCTGCTTCATGTAGGTGAACCCTCAGCTTTCTGCTCTAGCTGCTTCCCTCACCAGGCCTCCACATCAGGACAGGCTCTTATTTTTCTGCAGCTGTAAGTCAAATAAACGCTTCCTTCTACAAGGTGCCCTTTGCAGTCACCACCAGTGGAAGCCGCTCCTCCATTCTCACGGGTGCTCCTTCATTCTCACAGGCATTGAGGCTTCTCCTCTGCTCACCCTAGGATGAGACTGCTCTTCTGCCTGCCCTGGGCTGAGGCCACTCTTCTGCTCATCTGGTGCTGAGGCAGCTCTTCTGCTTGCCCTGTGCTGCCCTGTCATCGCCTCCTGCCCAGTCCTAGACCCCAGGGCTGCTGAGGAGACTGTGTCAGCGGAGCCGCATTCAGACATAAGAGACCAGGTTCAGTGACACAGATCTGCTTTATTGCAGGAAGGCACAAGCTTATATAGGGGTAGTGGTCCACTCACAGCACAACAAGTAGGATACCTTATTAGCATAACAGACTTAATGTCCTATCAGAGAATCGCAGGCAGGATGCCTCATTAGCATAATGGGTTTCATATTACAGAGCCTGGATTCCTGGAAACCATGTGACCCTGACTGTTGCAATATCTAAGTGTTGCAATTTGGATTTCCAAGGGTGATGATTAGGGAGTGGTGAGCTCTAGGCATCAGTCTCATGGTCTGCCAATGGGAGTAAATGTCACAAGGCGTTTTTTGTGGTTCCAGCATTCTTGCTGTTGCCTTGGGCCTGCTGTATGGCTGTTAATAAGACTTTCACCCGAGGCTCAAGCCTGTCTCCCACAGCCCTTAGCAATGGTATTTTATCACATCAACAGAAAGGTAACTAATACATATTTGTAATCAGTTACTTGTTTATAAGTAGGCAGTATTTCATTTCCAATATGCTCCACCTTTCCCCATCAAGCTGTGTGTGTGTGTGTGTGTGTGTGTGTGTGTGTGTGTGTTTGTGTGTGTGTGTCTGTGACCTTCAGTATTTTTGTATCAGAGTTGGTGGTTTTTGGATGAGGAGGGGATGGGTAATGAGATCCCATCATCATTCTTATGGGCAGAGAACACTGTGGTCTGAATTGCACCATTATATGTATCCAAGTATTTGCATGTACCAAGCAATTCTGCAGAATTACTGACAGATAATTTCTTTACACAAATTTGAATCTATTCTATTTATAGAATAAAATAAATTAATACCAACAATGCAACTTTGAAGGAAACATAATCTCAGTGTTGATGAATGTGTGTTAAATTATGCTAAAATCTCTATTTGTGAAATAAAAGGGAGTATTTAAATTAAATTTGCTATTGGTCTTATATTTTTTAAATATTTTATTAATTATTTTCAATTTTTTGTCTATGAATGCATTGTGTGTATGTATGTAAGGGCACCAGTTTTGTGCAATGTCCATGGAAGTCAGAAGCGGGTTTTGAATACCCTGAAACTGGAGTTACAGACAGTTGTTAGCCACTGTGTGGGTGCTAGGAATCGAGGTTGGGTCCTTTGCAAGAGTAGCCAGTGCTCATAACTTCTGAGCCATCTCCCAAGTCCCAATCTTATTTCAAGTTAAGTTTATTTGTTCAGTATTTTAATGCAAACACCAGCTTACATTGATATGAATTTGAAATGTAATATTTTATTTTTTTGGCCAAATCACAATTTATTTTGGTTACTCAAGTTGTAAGTTTCAGTAATCAATAAATTGTTTAAGTACATGATATTTATATGATTATTTGTATTTGAGTTATATACATGTAATACACATGCTATATACACATATCATGTATAATATGCTCATATCTTTCAAGATACAGATACATATAAATATATATATATAATATGAATATATCACATATATATGGACA
>NW_008360303.1:4103350-4105850 GCF_000622305.1 Nannospalax galili
ATATAATATTAATAACTAAATAAAAATTAAATTCCCAAAGCCATATGATTTAAATTCTCCTAACAAGGAAAACTATAAAACCAGAAGATAGGGATATATTTATTTTATAGTTGATAATTTCTTTCAGGTAAAAATATGCAAACCGTGTCAACAAAATGGAACTATTTGCCACAGAAGCATGGTTATTTTTATATAGGAGTACTATGTGTGAAAATGAGGCTAGATTAAGCCTCATCTACCTACAATCACATGAGGCTTATGTGAAGCTCCAATAGAAGAAGCATTCAACTTTCTTGTGTTATGGAGCAATTTCAAACCACGTCAAGTAGAGGATGACAGAACTTCTGCCAGGCAGTTCCTGACATGCTGCAAGGTGCTGAGGTGGAACTTCAGATTTTCAAATACTGAATAAACTGAAGGGTATAAAGTGCCTATCAGAAACTGGACTGCCCTGGGCTCATAACGTAGACTGCTCAGAATGTATTATCTGAGAAGGAAAATATAATGTCAATAAGGATGAAGAATGTTAGATTTATTAAGGCATTGGAACCAAATGCAATAGGTTATGACCTTGGTGAGTCCAAAGCCAATAATTATAGAGAGAAGACAGTGAAAAAAAGAGATATTATTTGTTGAAGTAAGAGGGCCACTGGGGACAACTTCTGCAGCAGGGGCTTTCCTTTCACTAAGGAAGCAAGGGAAATTTATTGAGAACACAAATGCGTATTCACTTGGAAAGGCTTATCACACACAGGCAGGAACAGTTTTGAGCATGCTCATTTCAAGGCTGTGCTTCTCCATACATCACATTCCTAAAAAGAGCACATGGGAACATCTCCTGAGTTGAAGAGCTAGTATTACAATGAATTATAATTAGTAATTTATCCTCTCTGTGTCCTTTGATTCAGTGGTTTGGGCTAGCTGCTGTGATTTTCTCTTGAGTTCTTTATTTACAAAAAGAACATTTTGAAGAATATTAATCATCATTTAAACAGACAACTGACTTTCCCCTAAATCTATCTATCTAGAATTAGTTATTTTATGTTTCCAGCATGCATAATTTATCTAACAAATTTATTAAAGTGAATCATATGTTTTTACACATACTTTATAAATAAAGAAGCAGAGGTTCAGAGTAGTAATCTGCAGCTTCCTGAAGACTTCTTCAACTCAGGCTTAATTTTCCACTACACAGAACTGCCTGGTTTCAGTTCTTTCCAAATCAAGCTGACAGCTGGTGGTCATATTGACATGCCTGAGAAGGCAGATGCTCAGACATGTTTTAAATCACATGGCATAATTGTTCAAAATTCTATTTGAATTCAAATGTTTCAAGTATTTGATAAGATCTGCAAATTTTCTCCATCATAAATGTTCCACATAACATATAAAAAATGTTGAGTTGGACCATGGGAAAAAATTCCAGTGGCCAAACAAACTGGATATCCTCCACTGGTGTCTGAATAAGATACAAAAACATTTCAGCATCTATGTGCACCGATGTTCTTTACATGCAGATACTAAGGGCTGGCGATCCTTAGAGCATCTTGACCCCATCAACACCTTCTTCTGTGGGATTCCCACAGTATCTAAATGAAATAGAATAAGGAATAACTTCATGTTAATGCTGCCAAGAGTGTTTGGAGACAAAATAAGTTTGAGCAGGCATATTTCTCACAACCAAGCAAAAATTTATTTATTTTTGCTAATACAAAATCTTCAGGTGCTTAGGTTATCTTTAGTAAATAGCTTGCCAAAAAAGTTCATGTTTCCTTTCTAATACACTCTCAGCATATCCTTTTTAGAAATTTTCTTTATTAAAGAATATTTATTTTCAGAGCATGAGTGTATGTGAGAATTTATTAAAATGATTTTCCATTTCTCCTTAGTCTCTCCTTGGTGTAACCACCTCATTAAAATATTAATGAAATATTTTCAGGCATGTTTTTTCAGATGAGAAAAACTATTGCTAAAACATGTTTTGAATCTTAAAGAAGGAATCTTATGGATTGAAGACATTAGCTTTTCTTGTTACTGTTATGGAAATATTTTCATTTTGAATACATTTATCCATGTATTTTTTATAGAACACATGCTATATTGACTTGAAATAAGAAACATAAAAAAGTAATGAGAAAAACAATTTGAGGATCAACAAATTCCTGGAAAGCTGTTTTTAAGAGTTATGTGGCTTTTGTAGATTATATCCAGTTTCAGCAGAGGTCAGTACATCTGTGTCCCTCCCAAGATTAATACGAAGTGTATCCTTGAGCATTTTTAATCATTGAAACCTAAATGACCTTAGAGAAAAAATGAAGTTTGCTAGAAATATTGCTGCATACCAGCATTTCATTAAAGTCAGAAATGCTGAGCACACAAGTGCCACTCACAGGCCATGTTTTCATGTTAATGAGGAAAAACTATGAAGGCAATATCTATTTTATTTAAAGATATAAAATTGATTAAAATATTTATAAGTAATTAATTTGCTACTATTTAT
>NW_008360303.1:4108350-4134274 GCF_000622305.1 Nannospalax galili
ATATATATATCTAGTGTTTATTTTTTTTTTTTTATGTGTGTGAGTGTATTTTCTGCATTTGGTACACACTCACACACCCTCAAACACACACTCACACACACTCACACACACACTCACACACACTCACAAACACTCACACTCACACACTCACACTCACACACACACTCACACACACTCACTCACACACACTCACACTCACACTCACACACTCACACACACTCACACACACACACACACACACACACACACACACACACACAAAAGGAGTTTCGTGTGGATTCATCCACTGGAGCCTGGTCAATCTACCAAGTTTCACCATCAAATAAGACTGCCTACCACTCACAACAGCCACTGGTTGTGAGTACTTCTTCAAGGACTGGGGTTAACTTTAAGTTAGGTAGGACTGGGGATTCAAACACACTTTCACATATCTATGCTGGGTTTCTGCGTGACTTGAGATTATGTGACACTTGTACATAAGGTCGTCATTGCTGTGAGTTCAAATCAATAACTGACTACGTGCCTGGAAAACTTTGCTTGTGACCATACACCACCTCTGGCTATTAAGATCTTTCTGTACCATCTTCCACAATTATTCCTAATCTTTGTGTGGCTGCCAGGGGTTAGTCATGGAACCTGAATGGATTATCACAGCTGAGTAAATAACCAGGAGACTCATATGCCTTCTTCACATATGAGTTTCTATAGTTTTGCCAGCTCTGTTTTCATTCTCAAAGTTCAAGAACTATAGTCACATGCCTAGAGAATTGAACAACAATAAAACAGCTTCTCATACTCCTGGGGACCACAGTCACATGTTTACAGAACTCTAAATGATAACAATATATCTTGAATGAAACAGTTCAGGAAAATATAATAAGCAAGAAAACACTCCATAATATGCCCTCTTGGGAGATCAACATGTCTCCTGAGAAGCCAGGGGAGTACCAGCATTCTGGAGATATCTCCTCAGCAAGCGTTCTTGCAAACCTTCTCATGAGACAAGGCTCACAGGACAAACATGCTCAAGGTTAAGCTTAATTTGCCAAACATATTTAAGGCGATAGGAACACTATTTCACATCTTGCAAGGCAGAAGTTTGATATATGTGTCCTATACAGGGATAAGGATTCCACAGCCCCTTATTCTATGCTCATTGTTCAGTTGTGATTCTCTCCATTAAATTATTCACTATCTGCTGCATAAGGGAGATTCTTTGGTGAGAGTTAAAAGATGCATTTATATTTTGTCAAAACAATAAGTCATTTGCAGTCAGTTTAATACCACATTTAATAGACTAATAGTGTTAGGATCTTCCCTATGGCCTGTACCCTGTCTAACCTCATGTGCTTAGGTTTGATTTCAATGTCTGGTATGGGATCCAGCTCATGAAGTAGATCTTAAATCCAATTAAGAAGTGGTTGGTTACTTCCATAATATTCATGCCACTATAAACCAGTTGGTAGATCTTGTCAGGCTAGTTGATGCATCTTTCAGGATTCACAGCTGGGTGGTAAGACTGATGAGCAATTTTCTCTTCAAACAGCATTCATAGCTCCTTCCAGCACTTTAAAAGCCATTTAGAAGAAATCAAGCTGATGCTGAATTCAAAGCCTCATTTCTACTAAAAGCACTTTAAATTGTAGTATATTAGATTATTCATAATGCAGATAATTGACAGTAAAAAATTCATATTATTTTCTTACTTAATATGAAGGCAGTAAAAGGAAAATTCAAAAGTCATCTGGGAAAAATCCTTCACAATAATTCTCAATATTTCCATAATTTTTCTATATTTTCTAGTTGATTTTCATGAAAGACTATAGCTTTACTATTGGTTGGAGTGAATATTTTATCACCTTTCTAATATCTGTACTTTATACTTAATGAAATTTTTTTGGTTTTTATCTATAAGGCATTCTAATTTAAACTCACTGACTTTGTAACATATTTATAGCAATTTCAAAAATATTATCCTTCTGTGTTTACATTTACCCCTCAAAATAGTTAAGGAATGCTTTCATACTCATGTGTCTCTGTGTGCACATGATTTCCGTTAGCTTAAAGAGTAATGATTTAGCTTTAACAGTCCTATATGTTTTGTGACCCTGTGCTATCTCATGACAACAAATCTCTAAATAAATGAAACTACTTAAACTTCTTGATATATGATCAGGTTTAAAACCTGTGTCATTTAGTGCATTATATAAAGGAAAATAAGAAATTTTGGCAATTTTTAAATTGAATTTTAATGCATAGATCTAATTCTACTTGAAAACTCCTACGTATGTCTCAGGAAAATTAAATCAGTATGGCAACCAATGGCATTGTGATAGTATCCAAGAAAAGACAAGAAATAGAAACCATTGAATTATCCATGTGCAGGTGACTGGATAAAGAAAATGTGCATTTAAAAATTGGATAATTATTCAAAAACAAAACAGATGAAAATCTGTAATTTGTAGCAACACAGATGGAACTGAAGATCATTAATTTCAATGGAATAAATCAAGCACAGAAACATAAGTTTCACATGATTTCAATCCCACATCAAATCTGAAAAAGCTGATCCTGTAAAGAGACTGGCAGTAAAATGGTGAGAGTAGATGCTGGTGGATGTGGAAAGACTGTTGGATATGTACTACAGAAACAGATAGAAGAAGGAAGCTCTAGATTTATCAAGTGGGATGGTATGTATCCATAATGATAATGTCCTCTGAGATTGTTTAAATTCATTTTTCATTTGGTTTTTAGATGCAGTCTCCCAGGAGCCCCAGTTGACCTTGAGCTCACAATGCAGACCAGACTGTCCTCAGTCTCACAGAGATAAACCTGTATTTGCCTCCTGAGTACTAGAATTAAAGGCGTGTGCTACCACATCCAGCTTAGTGTCTTGCCAAGGGTTATTTTCCATATCTTTAATAATTCATTCACATAAAATATTTTAAAATAATTTAGGCTTTTTATAATTAACTCATAGATAAGGTACAAACTTACCAAAAGAATAACTAAATTCATGTTTATAGATTTTAATATTTTTGTGTTGTGGAATTCATGAACACTGAATTTCATTATGTTTTCACACACACATATAATATTTCAACCATATTTACCTCATTATCTTTTCTTAGATTGTCTTCATAAAAATGATTTTTAGAAAATAAGACCATAAGAGCTGGGGAGATAGATCAGTGTGTAAAACACTTTTTTTTATATGAGTATGAGGATCTGTACTTGGATTCACAGCTCCCTCTTAAAAGTCATGGTACGGAGTGCCTGAAATGCTAGTACTAATACTGGGGTGGAGTGGGGTCAAGTAGATCCTGGGTACTTGCGGTCATCTAATATAATCAAAAGGATGAGTTCCAGGTTCAGTGAGAAACAGTTTCGATAAATAAGTTAGACAGTGAGAAAAGGCAATACCTGAAGTTGACATAATATAAAATCAAAACAAATTAATCCTCATTAATCCCAAGCACTATCCGTTTTAATGACAAATCTACTCAGACACAATGTGGTTTTAAAAGAATTCATGTCTCTGGGCATGGTGGTACTTGCCTTTAATTCCAGCACTCCAGAGGCAGAGGCAGGTAGATCTTTGTAAGATCCAGGTCAACTGGGTCTGTGTAATGAATGTAATGAGTTTCCAGGCCAGCTGGGGCTAGAGAGAGGACCTTGTCAAAAAAAGAAAGAAAAAGAAAAAGAAAGGAAGGATGGAAGGTAGCCATGCTCACTATTAAAATAAGCTTCCTGCCTCCAGATTTGCTTTTGCCATCCCTCATTTCTGCCTTCTGTAAGCCCAGCATGATGCACTGTGTTCTGCCACATGGTGAATCTAACAAGCAGAGTCCCTGACTACAAAGCTTGAATTACAGTTGTTTCCACAGTGAAGTGCTGTCTCAGTTTTGACTAAAAATTTTTCAAAATTTAAATTCCATGATAAATGCAGCACTCTTCATAGCTAAATATATTAACAATAATGAAGTTTTAAAATGGACTATGATGTTTCATATGAATGTCTATGATTTCTGTTCCTTAGAAATATTAAATCACCCATTAATAAAGGAATATATGAGGTTAATTATACTTACATTGATACATGTTCTGAAAACATGGAGTTAATAACATCAACTAGTTTATTAAGAAACACATCTAAAATAGCAATGAATTTAGGGCAAAAATTTAGAAAATATATAGAGGACATTCCTTGGAATAAGCCATTTAGTAACACATTTAATTACTCTTATTTATATCAACAATATTTGATATGTTTATTATATTGAGAGTAATTTAAACATGCCAGATCTACAGGCTTTGTAGATCTCTGTAGGCTTTAAAATGATAAAGTACTGATTATTTATTTCTGAACAAATGCTCCAAATATTTACCTTACATAAATTCTCTGCTGTTTATCAGTAACATTGGAAAAATAATTAGGAGACTGAAAGATATTACCACAAATAGGGCTGAAAAACTCTTTAGTCGTTATTCAGATAAGCCTTCAAGATAATAAGAATTGAACTGACCAAAGAACTTCTTGGTGAAATGTTCTCCAGTGTCTAGATTCAGATAATGAAAACTTTTTTAAACGTTATTTAAATTGGGAAGGTGTGGTGGTTTGAATGAGTGTTCCCCATGGGTTCCAAGTATTTGGATACTTGGTTCCCAATTTTTGGTTCTGTTAGGGAAGGTCAGGGAGCCTTTAGGAGGTGTGGCTGTGTGCAAGGAAGCATGTCATAGGAGTGAACTTTGAGAGTTCTTAAGCCTTGCTGAATTTCCAGTCTTCCTCTAGTTCCCTGTACCTGCTTGGGAATGTGACTCTGCTTTGACCACCTCCTTCCACCATGCCTCACATGCCATTATAGACTCTTACCCTTCCAAAACCTTCAAGAAAATAAATTCATTCTTCTCTAAGTTCCCTTAGTCATGGTGTTTTATTAAAACAATAAAAATGACAAATATAGAAGTTGATATTATAATTCTTTATAAACCTCCTCCAGTAATTCTAATGTCTAGATTTGGGATATGATATAAATAACTTGGAATCTTTTGGCAAGCATTCCATATCTGACTGAAAGGTATTTTTTTTATTGATGTTCATGTGAAAGTTATAACAACTTTGTATAATAACCCTAAATATATTACTTATAATTGTCTCTCAAGGGCCTTTAATCTCAGAACTTGGGATACAGAGGCAGGCAGCTCTCTGTGAGATCAAGGTCAATCTGGTCTATGTGATAAGTTCCAGACCAACTGGGGCTACAGGAAGACAAAAAGACACCTCCCCCCAAAATTCTTTCCAACAACATTCTTGTTTAAAATTAAAATGTTAAAATTTTGAAAAATTATACTTTTTCACTTCCAAACTCTAAGCAAATTTAATTTAATATGGCTTGTGGGGAAATTAAAATTAATATTTTCTGTTACTATGTAAAGTCATTTATCAGATCTAATGAGTTTTAAAATTGCCACGTGATCTTTCACAAAACACTTAATACATTTTTGCTTAAACTTATAAAAGTATAAATTTGTGCTATAAATCTTTTCCTAATGATGACGTTCCCAACTTATATTAATATTGAACCATGAAATTGAACATGTGTTTTACTTAAGAGTAATAAAAATGACGATATAATTAAAATGATAGATTACATTTGTTTTTTATTTATTTCTACTTTTGTACATGTGGCAGGAGGGTACTGGTAGAGCCCAGAAGATACTGTTGGATCCTCGTGGATCTAGAATTATAAGCAATTGTGAGCTGCTCCATGAGAGTATTGGAAAATGAACTCAGGTCTTCTGCAAGAGCAATATACACTCTTCAGTGCTGAGCCATCTTTCCAGGGCCTAAGATGGCAGAGTCTAGAATCAGACATATGTAAGCTTCAGTGATGTGTGTTGGCCTATGGAAATAACTTTGTGCAAAATCCTATCAAGAGAAGGGATATATGAAGAAGAGGGCAAAAAGTAGCATGTCTCTCATAAACAAAAATAAAATTTAAATCATGATTTGAATTATTAGTTAAATTTCTAAAGAATTTGGAATATGAAGCTGCAGCTATATTTATCTTTCAGATATGCATGGATTAGTAGCTTGCTAGAATAATTTATTTCATAGTAACAGATTAATAGATACTTTCCTTGTTTTCTGAATATCAACTATGGTTATGAAACTTTAGGACATGATAGAGTTTCTTATTTTCTTTATAATTCAATATATACTAAAGAAGTTACAAGACCCAAGTGGCCCATTCTTGAAGTTATACAAGTGAAACAATAATGAGAGCCAATAGACTTTTCAGTGTAGTTCTTGCATGTTGGGCAAGGGAGCTCTAATGGTAGATATTTTGTGTATTGTAACACATGCTAGAGTGAGCTTTCTTGATATTCCATTGCATTGGAGTAACCCATGTTCTTTCCTCCGCAATGCTCATAAACTCCTTAGCTCCACAAGCTGCACTATATCCCTTTCTATTTTCTTGGTTCAGCTGTTACTTCAAGTTATGAACTCAAATTTAAACGTTTGGAGTTAAGATCCATAAAACAAACAAACAAAAAAAAAAACTTGTGCTGTATTGTCCTTCTTGGTCTCAGCTCACTCAGTACATTTTCCGGATCTATCCATTTTACTACAAACTTTATGACGGCCTTTTTCTTTTCACCTAAATAGAATTCCATTGTGTATGTGCGCCACATTTTCATTATCCATTCATCAGTTGAAGGGCATCTAAGTTGACAACATTTCCTAGCTACTGTGAATAGAATAGTGATGAACATGGCTGAACAGATATCTCTGTAGTAGTATAATGAGTATATTTTGGGGTGGGTATATGCGAAGTAGTGGTATAGCTGGATTAAGTGGTAGATCAGCTTTCAAGTTTTGAGAATTCTTCACATTGATTTCCATAGTGGCTCCACAGTTTTCGATTCTACTAACAGTGACTGATACTTCTCATTCCCTGTATCCCTGCCAGCATTTTTTTTCAGTTTTTTTTTCTTTACCTTAGCTATTTCTAAAATATGTATTTTTTTAATTTACTTTATTTTATGTGTATGAGTGTATTGTGTACATGCAGGTAAGTGCACCTGTGCCAAGCCATGTCTTCAGAGGGCAGAAGAGGACACTGAATCTCCTAGAATGGGAGTTGGGGACACTTATTACTCACCATGTGGGTCCTGGGAATCAAACCCAGTCCTCTGAAACAGCCACAGTGTTCTTTACTGCTGAGCTGTTTCTCCAGCCCCGAACTTAACCACTTTGGTTGAGGGTAAAATGAAATCTCAATGTAGCTTTATTTACATTTTAATAATTGCTAATTATGTGGAATCTTTTTGGGTATTGTTGAGCATTTTCATTTCTTCTTTTCAGAGCTCTGTTGAGAACCAGAGCCCATATTTTAAATGGGTCATATGTGTACTTGATTCTTTGGGTTTTTATGTCTTCATATACATAAAATATTAATCCTCTGTGAAATGCATAACTGCAAAAATCCTCTCCCACTCTATGGGCTCCCTCTTCATTTGATTGTTTCCTTTACTGTCCAGAAGTTTTTTACTTGTTTGTTTATTTAACCTTCCTGTCTGTCTGTCCACAGTGCAATGTAGCTTAAAATCAATAGAAAAAGAGTCTCTAGTAATTACATGAACTGATAGATATTAAACAAAACATAAAAGATGTAGAAAGAAATTAAAAAAAAATCTTTGACCTAAATGAAAATGAAGACAGCAACACATCAATACCTCTTGACACAGAAAAAGTTTGAAGTGGGAAATATGTAGCTCTAAGCTTGTACATTTTAAAATATAAAAGAGCTGGGCATGGTGGTGCATGACCTTAATCCCAGCACTAGGCAGGCAGAGGTAGATGCATCTCTGTGAGATGGAGGCCAGCTTGATCTACATAGTGAGCTTTATTCAGGTCAGCTGTTGTTATCGGGAGGCCCTATCTCAAAGAGACCAAAAATAGGGTTTTGTTCTAGGAAAAGGGAGTCACATGGTCCTCCAACTTTCTTAAATATTATATTTTCTTTTCAGAAGATGGAAGGACCTCCCATGTTCATGGATTGGAACAATTAATGTTGTAAAAATGGCTATCCTACCAAAAGCCATTTATGGATTCAATGCAATGCCAATCAAAATCCCCATGACATTTTTCACAGAAATGGAAAAAACCAACCTAAGATTCATGTGGAAGCACATAAGACCTCAGATAGCCAAAGCACTCCTGAGCACTAAGAGCAATGCTGGGGGTATTACTATACCAGATTTTAAGCTGTATTACAGAGCTATAGTCATAAAAACAATATGGTACTGGCACAAAAATAGACCCATAGACCTAGATTCAATCCAATACCAATCAAAATCCCCGTGGCATTTTTCACAGAATTGGAAAAATCCATCCTAAGATTCATATTGAAGCACAAAAGACCTCAGATAGCAAAAGCAACCCTGAGCACTAAGAGCAATGCTGGGGGGATTGCTATACCATATGTTAAACTGTATTACAGAGCTATAGTGATAAAAATAAAATGGTACTGGTGCAAAAAATAGACCCATAGATCAATGGAAAAAAATTGAAGACCCAAATATGTGACACGCAATTTCAGTCTCCTGATATTTGACAAAGGGGCCAAGAATATTCATTGGGGAAAGACAACATTTTCAGTAAATGGTCCTGGTGAAACTGGATCTCCACCTGTAGATGAATGAAACTAAACCCCTATCTTTCACCCTGCACAAAAATCAATTCCAAATGGCTCAGAGACCTCAATGTAAAGCCTGAAACTCTGAAATGGTTAGAAGAAAACATTGGGAAAAACCTACAAGAAATAGGTGTAGGAAAGGATTTTCTAAACTGGACATCAATTGCTCAGGAAAAAAGGGCAAGAATTAACAAATGGAACCTCATTAAACTAAAAAGCTTCTGTCCATCAAGGGAGGCAACCAGGGAAGTGATCAGAAAACCCACAGAATGGGAGAAAATCTTTCCCAGCGACACATCTGATAGAGGTTTAATATCCAGAATATATAACGAACTCAAAAAATAGAGAATCAAGAAAGGAAGTAGCACAACTAAAAGATGAGCTAATGAGATGAACAGAGAGTTCTCAAAAGAAGAAATAAAGATGGCTAAGAAGCTTCTTAAAAGATATTCTACATCACTAGTAATTAGGGATATGCAAGTTAAAACCACTTTAAGATTTCATCTTACCCCAGTCAGACTGACTAAGATCAAGAGAACAAATGATACCAAATGTTGGAGAGGACGCAGGGAAAGAGGACTGCTCATCCACTGCTTGTTCAAACGCTATGGACAGAAGTGTGGAGAACTCTTAAAAAAATATAACTAACCCTGCCATTTTACCCAGTTATACCACACCTTGGCATATATGCAAAGAACTCATCCTATTGCAGAGACACTTCTACATCCATGTTTGTTTCTTCTCTTTTCACAATATCTAAGAGAAGGAAGCAATCTAAGTGTCCCTCAACTGATGAGTAGATAATGAAAATGTGATTCATTTATATGATGGAGTTTTACTCAGCAGTAAAGAAAGATGAAATCATAAAATTTGCAGGTCAGTAGATGGAATTAGAAACTTATACTAAGTGATGTAACAGAGACTCAGGACAAAAAAAAAATGTATGTTCTCCCTCATATGCGGCTCCTAGAACCAAATCTTCACAAGTGAGTATGTATCCAGCCATACTTAAAGAAACTAGGATAATGGAAGGAATCAGGGAGGTAAAGGAAAAGAATCTGAAAGAGAAGAACATAAAAAACAGGCATTAATAAGGGAGCTATGGATAAAATTTCGGTTAGTTTAAGGGGGTGGGGGAGGGAAGGGTATACAAGGAACCTAGGGGATAAAGGGAAAGAAAGAGCTCAAGAGATGTAAGACTGTAGGAGAAGTGTATTATTAAGAGAGAAATAGGAAAAATGGGGGCACCTTAATTAGGGAAACCATGATGGAAGTGTTAGACAATGTGAGAGATAAATAATGCTTAGTTTTAAAAACCACAGGGAAGCATATTAGTCCAACAACCTACTGACAAATTATAAATACCAGATCAAGAGAACAATATCTAGGCAAGGTTTATCTGAGAACAATTTGTCTTTGGCCAAGCTTTATCTACATGGCATATGATAATTAAAAGTACCAGATTAGTACTGGTGGAACTAACTTTCTTGGATGTTTAACAGATGTACTTTGAGGTCTGTACTAATTTGGTCAGAGAGACATAAAGGACAGTTTTTTGCTCCTTGCCCTCCTAGGTCAACTAGTTCCAGGGGACTATAAGCATCTCTCAAAAATGTCCTGTAACTGTGGTGAGTCACTTGTCCTCTTGATCAAGGAGGCCATGAAGACCCCACAAGATGGACTTGAACCAGTGTCCAGTCTACAAAGAGGAGGGTCAGCAGAGGAAACATTTCCTCCATGTTTCCAAGCAAAGCCAGCCATAGTCGAGTAGGACCTTTGACTTACCTTCACATTGACAGAACTGGTAAAAGAAAGGAGTTAGGGGCTCTTCCCAAGACCATGTAACCACTGAGGAACGGATCCTCTAATGGCTTTAAGAGTCAAAATAAATTGGTTTATCTGAGCCAACTTTATGTCCTTAAACACCCAAAAAGAAAAGTATAACCAAAAATAAAGGGGCCAATATAATTTTTTAAGAGTCCAAATGTTTAGCTAAGGCTACATAACAAGAAACAATGCCAGATAGGACATAACTTCTTTTGAGTTGTTGGTTATGGTGGCCCAAGAGAATCTCAGATAGTAACCCAGTATAAACCTGGGAAAATGATCAGCAGACCCCAATCTTACCTAAAGGAATATTGACAACTTATTTCTACTAGATCTGGAAAAGCTGACCTCCCTAAAACAAAGACCTCTAGATAGGCCGACTAGATTCACCAATGGACAAGTACTGGGGAATGGCTGGGGAGGCTGACAACACAGCAGATAGTAGCAGGGTAGGCAGAGTAAAAGGTTTCTATTGGGTGGGGCCTATGGGAGGGTGCCATCTGGGAAGTGGGTATATAGATGAATGAGATTGTATGGGATGTTCTGTGTCATATGCACACACAAAAAAAATCAACAAAAAATTAGAAAATCATTAAAAATGAGTTATATTTGAGGAGGAAGCATAAAAATTTATATCATGTTAAGTAGCAGAGGTGATAAACATTACCATTGAAATCTGCCCAATGACTTTATATCCATATACAATTCTCAAGGATCCAAGTGCAACCAATCATGCCTAGTAATAACCAGATACATACAGATTAGAGATGCACCAACATCTAAATGTTATTAGCAAAAACAATGAGTCTTTCTGTGAGAAATAGTATATTTTAAAATGAAATGGAGAATTTTTTTAAAGGTTAAAAACTCGTTCATTTTTATGTTTTACAGGGTTTATGCTGAGTTCAATGTTGTATAACTTTACTAATTCAACTATAAACCTAAAATTTTTATAGCCACTTTTGAAAGAAATGTATCTTTGCTCTGGAAATTGTTATTGAGTATATTAAAGCTGTAATGAAATGCATCTTCTAATAAAATTTTTAAAATTATAAATAAAAAAATTACTGATTTCTAAAATAAATATTCTATTGTCTTTAGGATATTTTATTATTAGATCATCTCACCACTCCTTTTTGTGTCTACCACTAACCAGTCACTCAGGAAGTAGCAAAGTGGTGCCCAGCTGTGGGGCATGAAGAGGTCTGCCAAAGCAGAGAAAATGACACAGAGAATGTGAATTGAATGAAGGAAAACTACATACATCAGAGAAGGTAGTCTTACACTGATGGGGTCATGACCCTGAGTGGCAAGTAGAAACTTTAAGTAAACCAGAATAACAATGGGGATTGATCAGTCTCAATACATTAAACATTATATTTAATTACTTAAATGCATGTTAAAGCAGTCAGGCGCTTGGGAGTCAGAATCTAAAATAGAGGAATTCTTAAAAACTATGCTTAAACAAAACACATATTTCCCAGAGGAAGGTTCTATAAACCCAATATTCTGGTACCAAGTAAGAAAATAGAAGGTAAAGTGGATATATCAATCTGGGATTTCTCTGTTTTGTTTTGTTTTTCCAGTGGAGATTATTTTTTTAATGGAGTTAATGTGTTTTGGAACCTTTGCCAGGAAGAAAAAAAAAAGTTTATACTTATGGCTTACCTCAAACTAGCCTTTTCATTAATAATCAAGATAAACTACCTCCTGATAAGGAATGCTTTAGCATGAAGGACCTTGAGGCTCTTCATGACAATTCATTATAGTGGAAAGTATAACAAGGCATCAGCTTCCTCTTTGAAATTGGCATATAATAGCTAAAACTATTTTTGATGGAAGGCATCATCTAACTTGGAAGTGTAATTTATCAGATCTTGGCAAGAACAAGTGTATATTAACAAACAAAAAATAGGTAAATAAAGAAAGTTCTAATAGTTTTCTAAATTCAAGCCTGGCTTTCAGTTAAAATAAAAACAGCTTCTAGTGGAAAATATCAATATAAAAGATAGAATACTTAAGTTTTTCAAAGTGTCTGACAGACACAGACTTATTGTGGATCTGTTTTATCCTGTCACCCCAAATATAGCTAAGGAGACACTCATGTTAAATGATGGGAAAGGCAGATACTTTTGTCAGCTTGATTTGTAAGAGCCAGAGCAAGTTCATGAACACTGGGAAGCAGAGGCTTTCAGGTCACTAGAAACTTACACATGTTAACTTGTGGCAGTGGTGGCATCGATAATAGGAACCATGCCAACTCAATTAAACAATGTCCCAGATGGGAGGAGAAAAATGGGTGACAGGCTGGCCCTAGAGCTATTGGAGAATGATTCCTACTGAGAGAGGGAGAATATACCATACTTAGGATTTCTAGATAGTCTCAGTAGACTCCAGTGGATGAAATTCCACTGAAGGACATCTGGGTACAAATGCTTGACTGGATAGTACTTAACAAGTACAGCATTAGGTCCAGTGCAGGTATGGAAGGACATGGATGGGGGAGGGGGTCCAAACTGGATTAAGAAAACTGTTGTATGAAATTACAAAAGCTCAATAAATTTTTTTTTTTGATCTTTGTGAGATAGGGTCTCCCTGTAGCCCCAGCTGTCTTGGAACTCACTGTGTAGACCAGGCTGTCCTTGAATTCAGAGATCTGCCTGACTCTGCCTCCCAAGTGCTGGGATTAAAGGCATGTGACACCACGCCTGGCTCAATAAATTATTTTTGATTAAAGGAAAAAAATCTGTAGAACTGTACAAACACAAGTTCATTTAGAATTAACTTAAAATCAAGGAAATATCACCACTGTATTCAGCCAAGATCTATGATAAAAATACTTTTCAATGGAAAAAAACCATAAATAAATATATAAATAATGCAAACAAATAAATACAATTAAATAAAAACACACAATTGACTTATTGGTACAACTCAAGAATCTGGAAAAACAAGATAAATCAAGACCTAATGAAGTTGACAGAAAGAAATAATAAAAATCAGAGCAGAAATCAACAAAATAGAATAAATAAAATGAGACAAAAATGAGCAAATCTGAGAGATAATTATTTGAAATTATAAATGACATAGACCCTTAGCCAAAGGCATGAAAGAGACCACAATTAACAGATCAAAGATGAACAGGATATTATTGTAATAGATACTAAAGAAACTCAGGCGATCATAAAGGAATTTTTTTTTTTTTTGGCTTTTTGACACAGGGTCTCCCTGTAGCCCCAGCTGTCCTGAAACTCACTATGTAGACAAACTGGCCTTGAACTCACAAAGACCCGCCTGCCTCTGCCTGCCAAGTGCTGGGATTAAAGGGGTGTGACACCACGCCCAGCCCATAAGGGAATATTTTAAGGACCTATACTCTATTAATTAGAAAATCCAAGAATCTACCCAAATCTGTAGATTCACCTGAGCTGCCAAAGTTAATGCAAGAAGAGAACAATAGTTTAATAAGATCCATAGAAAATTAGAAATTGAGATATTAATAAAAAGCCTTTTGACAAAAAGAAAAAAAAAAAAAAGCAGACTCGGATTCACAGCAGACTTTTAGCAGACATTCAATGAAAAACTGCAACCGATACTGTAGGAAAATATCCCTGATGTGCCCAGCAGGGTGATGCATGCTTTTAACCCCAGCACTAGGGAGGCACAGGTAGGCAGATCTCTGTGAGACTGAGGCTAATCTGGTCTACTTAGCAAGTTCCAGACTAGCTGGGACTATAGGAATACCTGTCTCAAAACAATAATAACAACAAAAATATCCCTGATGAATACAGGGATGATTCAAATAATTCAATAAAATGCTTACTACCTGAATACAGACATATATCGAGAAGATCAAGTCCTATGTAAACTCACTACAGATATAATCCCAGCACAGATGTGGGGAACTCAGTAATAAATCCCAACCTTACCTGAGGAACTATTTGAAAAGGGTTCATCTCATTTAGGTTAATCTCATTTAAGGATGAGACTCTTGGTAAGCATATCAGACTCCAGTGATAAACCCACATTTATTGAATTTGGGGGACACAAATTTGACTATATATTGATCATGTATACATAGAGGAAGGGACAAAATACACAGGGAAGTGGTTGTAAATATGATCAATAGATATTGCATGAAATTCACCAAAACAGCAAAAAAATTAAAATAAATTCTAAAAAATGATCTATACCTCCATTCAGGTGGCTTTATCCTGAATATGCAGTGATAGATTAACATAATTATGTTAAAAATGTAATAAATAATATAAATTGATTTAAATACAATAATCACATGATCATCTTAATAGATATAGAAAAAGCCTTTGACAAAATCCAACATGACTTCATGATAAGAGTCTTAGAGAGAAAACTGCTTCAGCATACTACATAAAAAGGGCTATATGTGATACAAGAACAACATCATTAAAAATTAAAAGAAAAAAACTTGAAACACTGTCACTAAATCAGGAATGAAACAGCACATTGTCCCCTATCCTCACTCATTTTCAAAAGAGTGTCTAATATTTGACAAAAATGCTTTCCTCTCTTGAGGAAATGCAGCATTCTCAATAATGTTGCTGGAAAAACTAGATGTCCACATTTAGAAGAATGACATTAGACCCATATCTTTCACCATGCACAAAAATCAACACCAAATGGATTAAAGACCTCAGTATGAAATCTTCAACACTGAAACAGAAGAAAACATCAGAAGTAGTTTACAAGGTATAGGTGAAGGAAAGGCCTTTTTGAGTCAGACTCCTTTGGCTCAAGAATTAAGTACATAAATTAATAATAATTACTTAAAACCAGTACTCAAATTTTTTTATTACCATTAATGTTTGTAATTTTCATACAATATAGTCTGTATTTAGATCCCCTTCCCTCTCTGTACCTCCCCCATGGTCCCTCACCAAATTTAGTGTACTTCTTAATGTATATATATATATTAGCTAGTTAATATATATATATATAAATATATATATTCCTATAGAGTCTGATTTGTGTCCCCAAATGCCCTTTAGTGTGGGTCCATTCCATCCACTGGGCTCATCAAGACTCTCATCCCTTCTGTAAGACACTGTCTTTTCCTCTCCTAGTAGCCATCACTTGCCAAAACTTTTTAGGTTGGTTTGGGATTTCTTGCTCACTTTCCCATGTATGTGCAGGGATTTTGTGTGGTTTGAGGTGCATGGGACATAAGCAAGCTGTCACCATTGTTGTAAATTCATATGCATAATTTACCAGTCGTCTGCAAGACTCTGTTTCCTTTTGGTCATCTGCCCCTCTGATTCTGATAATCTTCCCACTATCTCTTCCAAAATGATTCCTGAACAGTGGGAAGCATAGGTTTGAAATAGGCATCTTGTTCACAGAAATGCATTCTGTTGCATCTGTTCTCTGCACACTGGCCGATTCTGGATTCCTGTGTAATCCCATCTGCTGCATAAGGAAACTTTTCTAATGATAATTGGGTGATACTCTCATCCTATGTGTATGCATTGAAGATGCACCACTTGGGGTTAAGTGTCTCACAGACACTTATTCTCTATGTTTGACAACTCTGAAATTCTGTAACAGTCTTCACCTTTTGACAAAGGAAGCTTTTTTGATGATGGGTGAAAGGTACATTAGTCTGTAAATATGAAGATGCACATTTAGAATAAAGTAAGAACTTAAATTGATCCAGGGATGTGCAAAAGTAGATTTTCTTTAGGATCTATGGCCCCTCTAGTCATGTGCATTTGGCTATGTTTACAATAAAATACATGAGTTCTCTCCCATTGAGCAGGCTTTAATTCCAATTAGACAGCTGCTGATTATCGCCAAGATACAAGTGCTACTGCAGTACCAATAGTGATAGTCTGCTGGTCCAGTCTGTTTATTGGGCTTTACAGCTGGTTAAGATCATTGATCTGCATTTTTCCTTGGCTGCTATTATGGTAATCTCTGATACCCTATGACCTAGTCTTCAGGGATGTCTTCTGAGGTCAGTTCCAGCTCCATTGTTCCAAATCCTGTACCTGAATTGTGGCCTCTCTTTAGCAACAGGTTCTTACTTTGAAGTTCTGGGAGGCAATCATTGACTCTGGCAGGACCCTCTAATATTTTTTAGTGTCTTGGATTACCTCAACCAACAACTCAGAAGTAGCTTTTTCCTTCCTGGAACTGTGGTTTTTGTTATACAGCCTTTAGCTATTCACATGCACTCATATATTTATGTGTCTTTTTGAGTGGGACTTTGAAATAGTAAATTTCCCTCTTTTTTTTTCCATATCATCTAAGTAGTATTTATCTCTCCTTTCAGTACCCTCATATAATCCTTCCTTTTCCCCTCACCAACTAAAGTCCCCCCCACACCTTTTCCCCATTTCCTCTTCCTCTTAATAGCATCTGTCTTCTACTATCCCCCTCTTATATTCATTCTTCCCCTTTATTCTCATGGTTCGTTTCCATTTTCTGACTCCTGTGGTTACATTAAGGTATATATTCACATCTAAGAATTTGGAACTAAGACTCACAAATGAGAAAGAACATATTCTAGTTGTTTTTCTGAGTCTGTGTAACCTCATTTAGTATAATAATTTCTAGTTCTATCCATTTACCTGCAAATTTCATGATTCTGTTTTTCTTTATTGCTGCATAACACTCCATTGTACATATACTACATGTTCATTATCCATGTATCAGTTGTGGGACATTTAGATGTTTTCTGTTACTTAACTATTGTGAAAAAAATCAGCAACAAATATGACTGTATAAGTATCTCCACAGTAGGATGAGTCTGTGCCAAGGACTGGTATAAGGGGATCTTATGGTAGATTTATCTTTGCTCTTTTAAGACTTCTCCATGCTGATTTCCACAGTGGTTACACCAATTTGCAGTACCACCAAAAGTTGATGAAGATTCCGTTTTCCTAATATTTATTCTAGCATTTGATATAACTTATTCTCTTAATTTTAGCCATTCAGGCTAGAGTAACATGAAAACTGAAAGTGGTTTAATTTGTATTTCCCTAAGTACTAAGGATGTTGAACTCTGTTGAACTCTTTTTAAGGTGTTTCTTAGCCCTTGTTATTTCTTCTTTTGAGTTCTCTGTTCAGTTCCTTAGCCCATTTTTTAATTGTGTCATTTGTTTACTTTTTTCTTTGCTTTTTTGAGTTATATTCTGGAAATTAATCCTCTGTAGCCGGTGAAGATTTTATTTCACTCTGTAGACTGCCACTTCATTCAATTTGTTGTTTCCTTTCCTGTAGAGGAACGTTTTAGTTGTATGAGGTCCCATTTGTCTTTTGTTGATGTTAATTCCTGAGTGATTGATGTTTGATTAAGAAAGTCCTTACTGGCATCTATTACTTTTCAGGTACTGCCTATGTTTTCTTCTAACAGTTTCAGCATTTCAGGCTACTCATTGAGATCTTTGATCTAATTGGAGCTGTCTTTTGTTCAGGGTAATAGGTATGAACCTTATTTCATTCTTCTACACATGGAGATCTACTTTTCTGCAACAGTTATTGAAGATGTTGTCTTTCCTCTAGTTTGTAGATTTTCAGCACAACTGTAAAATATAAATTGGGTGCACTCATATTTGGGTATTATATTTTTTCCATATATCTACAAGCCTGTTTTGTGACAATTTCATGCTGTTTATATGACTATGGCTCTGTAACATAGATTGAGGTCTGGTATGATAATCCACTGTCATTGCTCTTCCTGCTCAGAATTGCTTTGGTGATTCAGGGTCTTTTGTGATCCTATATGAATTTTAGGGTGGATATTTTTTCTAGTTTTGTAAAGAACATCATGGAAATTTTGATTGGGATTGTGTTGAATCTGTAGCCGATAATTTTTAATGAGGCAAACATATAATTCAAACAAATAATGGAGAGATATTAGAAATACCTTGGGTGGAGGAGATTAATCTCATGAAAAGACATGGGATAGCTTTATAATAGTAAGATGTAGAGGGAAAATATTTGATACACCCAAAGGATGAAGGGAAGGTAGAGGAGCACATGGCCAATTACTATATGTAAAAAATCAGCTATTAACAAAGATGCCAAGTAGCATAACATCAGAAAAGAAATACGACATTGCAGAGGAAAGAACTTTAAATATATTGTATTATTTTAAAGAGTTTAGTGATTTGGATTTGAGATTTAGGAGTTTTTGATGAGGTAGAATATACACAATAAAATTGGGTATAATTTGTTGCTAAATCAGGATTAGATCACTTGCTTAGCATGTAGGAGCCCTGAATTGGATGTCAATACTGGAGGGAAAAAGATGAAGAACAAAGTATGAATGAATACATAGTGGAACATGATTTCAAGGACAAACAAGCAACAGTAAACCTAGCTGCATACACTTTATTTGTTATAGCTTAATGAAGGAAAGCATCTCTCTCTTTGAAAGAGTAAGGAAGAATTCTAAATGCAAGTTCAGTTCTATTTGTAAGTACAGTGAAAATGAATTGAAAAATAGTTTATTCAATGTTTTCTTCTAGAGACCATATCCTTTGTTGGCAATGATAAAGGATTTGAGAAGGAACGTGTTTAAATTTTTACAGAGGTCATTGAAAAGATTGGAAACAGAAAAACTGGTAAAGTTTTAATACAAAATGAGATTTGAATTCACACAGATAATTGTGGTAGTTTCCCAAATATGTGTTTTTGTGGTAGAAGGTCAAGAAAATCTTGGAAAAATAATGAAGAATACGTTGCTAATTTAGAGGATGAGTATTGGTAGTAGTATTAAGTAAAATAAAAGGACTGAGACTATGACAGATATTTACTGAGAGTTGGATAAAGGCCATGAGTTTTATCTATATTTGAGCACCAGGGAAAATCTATTACTTATCTGCATTATTTTCTTCCTCACTGTAGAAATGAACAAATTTCTTTTCAAAAGCATTCATGCCCCTTTACAGATCTATGCCCTCACGTTGATTTAAATAACTTCAATTTATACAGATAGATTTACTGGTCTGATATCAGTCTTTCATGTCATAGTAGTGCTTAGATAATACATCGTGTCTTATAAAATGGCAGAATTTTAAGAGTTAACTGCAAACAAACTAAAACAAATAGAGACAATATGCATCTATCAAGGAATGCAGAACAATTATTTTCCCTCTTATTAAAATTCTTGCTCATTCTTTACAGAAGATATTCTATTTTTGAATAATTTATTAACCAACTCTACTCATCTAACTGCTACAGAAAAGTTAGACTAAGCTCCTGTAAGGATAAAATGAAGTCACTCATGCTAAAGTCCTATGTCATCAAGCTGAAACTAATCTGAGCTTCTGGAAAATCAGAATTAGAGAGATAATGGCCACATTTATAAACAGACCAGTTTTAGTTGTCCTGAAAATTATTTCACTATGTTAATCCTTACAGAAGGAAAAAAACCTGAAACAACCCAAAATTAATGATTTAGTTATTTTCTTATTATTTTGACTCTTTGTTACAGCCGTACCAGAAGACCTCATTTGAAATTATCAATCTGATTTTTATATTTTAGTTCAACTTCTGTCAAGCCATTCTCTGAATATTAAAATAACTTCTTTTGCTTTGAACTTTAAAATACATACTCTGGAGAGTAATTTTCAAGTCTACAATTAGAAATGAATTGAATTGGGGGTTCACCTTATGTCCAGAATGCCTGTTTGGTGTGTGTGAGTACTAGTGTTTAATTACCAACCACAAACCTAAATAAATGAAACAAGCAATGAAATACAGATATGATTGTGTGTATGTTTATGTATAAAGCAAAAGTGAAATTTCACACCTCATAGCAAGATATCTATCCTCATCAATAAAAAAATTTTAAAGGGTGAGATATACTTTCAAGTACACATAGGGATAATTTGATGTCTTTCTTTCCTATTCACAATTTTATTTCTTCCTTGGTACTTTGTTCTCTAGGTAAGGTATAAGCACAATATGAAATAAATATTGTGAGAGTAGAAAATGTAGAGTTTTTCAATATGCTACAATTACTTTCAGTAGTTTTCTTTAACCACATACAATATATTTTATTAACTACTTTTAAAGATAATTTTGCAATTGATAGTTAAACTAAAACATTATATAAGAGATAAGTGCCTTCCTATGCTAATTATAGAACTATTTATAATTTTTGATATTTCCATTGTTTGTAATTACATAAGTCTCATACTGACCTATTTACAAAAATAATTCTGTTTTATGAAGATTATGTTTGCCAAAAATGTGTTATGTACGTGGGTGTCGTGGCACATGCCTTTATTCCCAACATAGGAGTGAGTTCAAGGCTTTCTGGGCTACAGTGTGACCCTATCTCAAAAAGACAAAAAACTATATTTTGTTAGGCTAGCAAAAGTCACAACTTAAAAGAATTTGATGCTCTGGTTCCCAGTAGTCATGTATAGATAGATGATAGATAGATAGATGGATAGATAGATAGACAGATAAGTAGGTGATAGATGATAGATAGATGATAGAAAGAGCACAATAAGGGTGGTAGGGAGTGGTGCAGGTAAGGGAGGGCCTCTATGATAAAAATATATTGAATGAAATTTTCAAAAATTTAACATAAAATAAAAAGTGAAGATAAGTATTTAAAATGTGTTTTGTTGAGCTAAGAATCTATATATTAGTATTTCACTAGGAATTTCACAAATTCCTAACCTGTCTCAACCATCAATATGAGCAAAACCTATATGTCACAAAAACTATTACCTCTACTTATTTTCTTTTTAATGCTATTATTTATTATTTGTGTGTGATGTGTATGTCAACAAAGTGCTTCGCCAAGAATGAAGTGGCTGAACATTTTTGGGGGTCTAAACTAGAGCAGCACTTGAAGGAGGGGCCCCTGCTGCAGAGAGCCAGTACCCCCGGCCCAGCTGACCTGAAGTGAGCAAGACTTTGGCTGCTGCCATGGACCAGGAGAACATCAAGTCGGAATTCCTACAATAATTCAATCTGATCATGGCTAATTTGAAGCTGTGGATGATTGCGGAAGCCTATGCCACCAAAGATGAAAGCTATCAGAGGAGAGTATTGAAGAGGACTTTGCCCTTGTGCATTTATAACATGGATCCTCAAAAATCTCACAGGTCACTATTATCTGGATAACAATGGTGGCAGTGGGCAGTTGCTGCGGCTTCTCCTATTAGACCAACTGGAGGGACTCAAAGGCCTTCATGAGCTTCTCCATAGTGGCCATGGTGGTGTCCCCCACCCCCTCACAGAGTGCTTGGGGTGTGCTGTGCCTCTTAGCAGTCTAGTAATGAGTGGGGATCTGAGAGGCAGACGGGATGAAACCTAGGTGCCTGGCCATCTTGGGCATGTCCCCTCTATCCTGAGGATTATATCTGAAAGATTTTAAGCAAAGGTGCAGTCAAGTGAAGTAGCTTTGTTCCAAGGGACCGGCACCCTCTTCTGACCTCAGAAGGCATTGAAGGATATGAGTGTACTTATATACATCCAAAAAAAAGAAAAAACCAAAAAACCGAAAACCAAAAACCGAAAAACCAAAAAACGTTGTTTGAGAGGAGCCTGAGAACTTAAGAAAAGAAAGAGAACTAGAGCTGCAGTCTGGTCCAATGAGGTGGAGTCATGGTCCCTTTCCATGAGCTGGCTCTGGTCCTCTCCTATGAATTGGAGTTGTGGTCCTCTCCTTTGAGCTGGAGCTATGGTTCCCCTCATGTGAGTTAGAGTTGTGGTCTTCTCCTGTGAGCAGGAGCTGTGGTTCCCCTCCTGTGAGCTGGAGTTTTGCACCCCTGCTGTGGGTCCTCTCCTGTGGGCTGGAATCCTGGTCCTCTCCTTTGAGCTGGAGCTGTGGTTCTTCCAATGAGCTGGAGTTTTGGTTTCCCTCCTGTGAGCTGAAACTGTGTTCCTCTCCTGTGAGCTGGAGCTGTGGTCCCTCTTGTGAGCTAGATCTGTGGGCCCCTCCTGTGAGATGTAACTGTGGCACCCTCATGGTAGTATGGACTCCCAGTCCCAGGAGGGATGATCAGAGTGGACTGTGCTGGATCAGGTGCTCACCAACTGTTGAAGATTAATGCATCTATTTTCTCTTGCCACAGAAGTTTTCTTATGCAGCAGATGGTGATTGACACAGAAATTTATGGCTTTCTTATGTGCGGGAAGGAGGGGGCTGCACAGTGTTTGCCTCTGAGTGGGCTGCCTCTATTGGGCTTCTGGAGCTCAAGGCTCAGAAGTCATTGCAGAGGAGGCAGTGGAGAGGTTGTGGGAGCCAGAGGTGGTAGATGACCATAGGGGTGGGGGCCAGGCAGAGTTCTTCAAACAGCTGGTCAGTTATTCAAGTGAACTCACAGCAATGGTGACAGCATGCATAAGTCCTCTGTAAGATCCAGTGGATGAACCCACACTGGAGAACATTTGGGATTCAAGTTTGATGCTATAGGCTTTATTATCCAGAGAGAGTACACTGAATGGGCGGGGGTGGTAGGGAGGCATGGATGGGTGAGGGGATATAAATGTCATCAAATTACATTGTATGGAAATCACAAAAATTCAATAAAAATGCTGAAGAAAACCACTATTTATTGAATGTATTGCCTGCATGTGTATAAGTGCACCTGTGTCATGCAAGATCCCCTGGAACTGGAGTTATGGATGGTTGTTAGCCACCATGTTGGTGTTGGAAATCAAACTGTGGTCATTTGGAAGAGAAGCCATTGTTCTTAACTGCTGAACCATCTCTTGAGTCCAACAGCTAATTTTCTGATGAGGGTCTCTTATTGTGTTCTTTCTTCTGCTGATTATATCTGCTGCCAACATCTTATAATTTTCATTTTTGTGATTTTATAATATTTAATATCTTAGAGTAAGTTCATTATTATTTCTCTTACACATGTATATGACAATCATCCCACATTAAATCTAGAGTTACATATATTCTAAACTTAGAAAAAATTCAGTTGAAATAATATTAAACTGGAAAATAATTTAGGGGACAGTAACATGTGAGATTGGATTATTTTGACTTTTTCTTGCAAGAAAGTGAAAAATTCATTCTTTTTTATTTGTTTGTTTTTTTGAGGCAGGGTCTCACTATGTAGCCCTGGCTGTCCTGAAACTCAATATGTACACAAGATTGGCCTCGAACTCACAAAGGTCTGCCTACCTCTGCTTCCTGAGTGCTAAAATTAAAGACATGAGAAACCATGGGTGGTGGAATACTTCATTCGACATAAATATTTTATTATGTCATATGAATTTGATTGTCATTTTTTTTCTTATTGCACTCATTTTAAAAATAAATTTCTATTTTAATTTCTTTAATACAAAGTTATTTAATGGTAAAATAATTTTCTTTTTATATTTTATTAATTTTATTTTATGTGTATGAGTGTTTTGCCTGAATGTATGTTAAGTGCACCCCTGATGTGCAATGCCCACAGAGGTCAAAATAAGCTGTCAGATCCCCTGAAACTGGAGTTACAGATGGTTGTTAGCTACCATGTGGTTGCTGGGAACTGAATCTTGGTGCTCTGCAGGAGCAACCAGAGCTCTTAATTTCAGCCCCTAAAGATAGTTTTCAAGAGGAATGCATTTTAATGGATATTCCTTATATAAAGCCTTTCAATTTATTTTATTCATAGTATTAACTCTATAATTATGTTTTCACATGAGAAGTACATTTTAATCATAGGATACTCTTTTTAGAATATGTGCAAATGTGTAATTATGATCATCATACACTTTTCAAATATCTTCTAATTTATTAAATTATAAGCATTCAAACTCCAATAAGAAGGGTCTTAATCATCTCATATATTTATGCTGTTTTCTGACGTTATCTCAGCTTATCATAGATAATATTCTCAAAAGTTACTGACTGTAACATGAAAAAAAATGAACTTAAGACCTATTGACCAATTCCAAGAGACCAAATGTCAATTTTATTCCATAGTTGAAAACAATGATGAGAAGTCACTTGAATTTTATTAAATTTGTGAAACAATTCAAAAAGTCAAATGAGAATATGGATTTGAAGCACAGGCAAAATGAAACTAGACCCCATTCAGCAGTCACAGGACAAACTCACAATGGATTAAAATATTAAATGTTAGTTCTGCAACTATGAGACCATGTGAAGAATACACAGAAGGAAAGTTTTAGGACACTGGGATAGTGAAGAATTATTTTTACCAGTCTTCTAAAACACAAGAAACAAAGAAAAGTTGACAAGAAGAATTACAATAACTAAATCTTCAGAGCAAATACAAGGATATTTACAAATTGCCCCAAACCTCTAGTGTGTGTGTGTGTGTGTGTGTGTGTGTGTGTGTATCAGTGTGTGTGCAAGCATACCATGGTGAACATGTAGAAGTCAGAGTACCCACCTACAGTATCATTTCTTGACTTCCACTTTACTTGAGACAGAGAATTATTTTTTCACTCCTATATATACTAAGTTAGCTGGCCCAAGATTTCAGAGTGATGATTTGAGCTCTGCCTTCTGTCTCCTAGGAGGGCATGCTGTTGAGCATACTTGTTTTGCATGGGTTTTGGGAATCCAAACTCAGGTAGTAAGGCTTACACGGAACATACTTCTCCCACTTAGCTAACTCTTCAACACAAATTCTGATACTTTAAAACTGACTATATATATGAGAGAGAGAGAGAGAGAGAGAGGCTCTTATCATTAGATGGCTCAAATTTGTGATGCCATACTAATGTGTGGATTATAATTACTCAAAACCGTACCAGCTTTAAATATTTTTTTCTTACTTACTGATTGATTAAAAATTTATATTTCCCTTAACAAAGAATAATGGTAACATTTGCATATAGATATCTCTAGCCAATTAAAGTTTGCATATACTACACAGAAATGAACACTAGAATCTATATTTGAAAAGGAGAGGAAGTGAAAAATCAAGAGGAAGAAATTGATACTAAATTAATGTTTTAATATATTCCAGACAGTGTACCAACATTTACAGAATTTATCTTATTTATTTTGGGCCATTAGAAAATTTTAAGTTGACCACCAGTGGTCAGAATCTGCCGAAACCCCTAAAAGGAAATAGAAAAGAAAATGCAGACTAGGTTTAAGGAAGATAAACACAGTGCTAGCACAATTCATACATTTTGGAATCCATAGTGCTCTCAATATAAGAATTTTCAATTCATGAGATATACGACATTGTCTTACAGTTTTTGAAAATGGATGATAATTAGACAAGAAGATTTAAGAATTACAGGGAGTCTTTGAAAAGGCTGAAGAAGTGGCTTAGTTGCTAAAGGAACTTTCCATCAAGCCTGAGGACCTGAGTTTGATCCATAGAAGGAGCAAACTGACTCTTGGGAGTTGTTTTCTGACCTTTACATGTAGGCACACAAACTCTCTCTCTCTCTCTCTCTCTCTC
>NW_008360303.1:4134329-4149419 GCF_000622305.1 Nannospalax galili
AAAATCTCCAAAAAAAATTGCAGGGAAGATACACCCATAAAATCTCAACAATATGGTTTTCTAACAAGATTTGCACAATGACAACACTAATTGATAAGCCAGTGTGGATGGGGGAATTTTCACAGGGCCCACCTTGTGAAAGAGTGCTACAGGAAATCAGCAATTGCTGAAGGAGAATCAGTTCTCTATATGGGTGAGCTCCCTGATTGGTGACTGGGTACTAAATCCCATGTGGTCAGTCCCTAAAGGTGTGTACATATTACCAATACTAAAGGGAATATGTACATACACACACACACATATGTTCATAATGAATTAAATACAGTACTTATTATGAAATCCTTAAAACTAAAAATTTTAAATAATTTTTTTTAGTTAAGAAATTTTAAATTAATAAGTCTCTAAAAATATTAATTGAAAATGGCTACTTTAAAGTTCTTGCATGTACTCTAATGTCAGAGAAAATAGAAAAAAAATTAACATGAGACATGAATTCACGCTTTAGTTTCTTCCTTGATTTCCCCAAAGGTACTGTTAGTCCACTGCATTTTTAAAAAAGGCATTATTTTTGTTAAAATAAAATGAATTATATTTTTTCTTATTTTTCATTGAGAAATACTAACCACAGTTAATGTGTGCTAGACTTTACAACTCGGATTTCTATCAAACAAATCTCAAGTGTTTCTTTTTGCATTTAATGAGATCTGGGATTTGCTTTTCAGGAAGTGCTTCCACATTGTTTGAGTGAATGCATAGGTGTGAAGGACTCTGGATACATTGGCATATTTTACTTTAGTATTTAATTGCATCTTGAAGAAAGTCCTAGAATTATAAACCTGGAGAAAACACAAGTAGTAGTCTAACATGAAATCTGTTCTTATGGAAATTTTATAACATACATGAAGATGTTATATTAATACAACACTGGAGCTATGTATTTAAATTCATGAGAAACCAGAGAATGGATTTCAACTGTTTTCTCATCAAAGAAATATATTCTTTACATATCAAAGTCATTCCTTCAGATAATGAATTAATAAATAAATGGTTTTAAAACATAAATTTCTTTCTGAAACAATCTACCTTTTTATTCATTTGAATTATACATATAATTTTTATATGTATATATTTTGTATATGTATAATACATACGTATATGTTCATTGTGACATTTTTCATACATCTGTATAATGAATTTTGATCCTGTTTATCCCTATTGTCATTTCTTACCAATTTTTAAATCTGTGACACTTATTGAAATTGGACATTTTCTTTGGATCAACTACACATTTCTCACTAATTTGCTTTAGTTTCTTATAAAATTGTCTGGACAGAGACAGACTTTTTCCAATATAAAAATGTAAATCGTATGTTTCATCTTGTAGTAAGTTACAGAAGTTACTGAGGAATGAGGTTAAATACTAATGCCAAGTATATGATGATGTATTTAATATTCAAGCTGGCTAGTGACGTAAGGAAGGACTTACAATCATGTAACTCCATGTAAATATTTTTTACGGATACAAAAACAGAATAGTTCAGAAGACTTCCTCACACTGTATTTTTATTGAGATTATTTTATTAAACAACTATGTTCACCTAAACTTATTTAATTAAAATTCTACATATAATAAAAATGCTATTTTTAAATATTAAAATTGGTCATATTTGACATGTTTATGATCATTTATATGATCACTTGAAATAATCTTGATAATGTTTCATTATGTATTACAATTGTTGAGGATTTTCTACCAATAAGACCATGTTATCTACAAGGAAATTGATTTTGTCTTTGTTTAAAGTACTTTTACCTTTTCTTTCTACCTGCTTTGCTGGAGAAGCACAACTACCTAAAATAAACAGTGCGATTTGTTTGAGTATGAATTTGTTTGGATATTTCTAAGGTGATGTTGCATTTCCGTAAGCATTACAAGTTGAAAACAGACTACATTTAAAATGCATGCAGCTCATTCCTGTCACAGCAAAGTGCGACAGTACATTGTAGAGTCTGAATGCTTGCTGTCATCTCACAAGGCTGACTGGAATTGTTATTCTTTGCCATTGTCCAGCTTACAGAAGGAGTACTGCAGAGTCTAATGCTGGCTTTGGAATGGCTCAAAGCTCAAAGCAGAGATTCTCCTGAAAGGGCATCACTTTTAAATCATCTTAAACTCAAATACTCATAAGCAACAGCATATAAGTCAGGCACCATCTGCATAAATTTCTTAACTTTGGGGAACACTAAGGTAACTCCAGATTAAAAACTAGAAGAACCATACAGCTCCACAATCCTATTGCCATATACATAGGATTTAAAAATTTTGAAAGAATGTCTGTGTTCCCATTCTACGACAGTTATTAATCGCAATAATCCAGACACTGATGTGACCTTATTGTTCATAGAGAAATGAGTATATAATCAAACTATAATACCTGCCTGTCTGTATGCCTGCCTGCCTCCTTGTCTATCTATCTATCCAACCATCTATCTTTCTAACTATTAATGTGTTATGTGAATTTTTCCTTCCTAAGTAAAGTGATAGCTTAAATTTGCTAAATTGGTGTGTATTGTTTTGTTTCCATAAAGACCAAGATATTATTCATTTAATAAAAGTGAACATTTGAGATATTTTCTTTCTCTTCAAGTTCTTTCTTTGAAGTTGACTTCATTAAAAAATAATTGTTAATCTAAGAATGTATTTAATAAGCATTCAATTGAAGCAATGATGCACTTATAGTTCTTTTCTATGTATCATTATTCCATTTAAATTGATTTTAATACTTATATCTCCTTCACTAAAACAATATACTCAGTTCTATTCAATAATGTTTAGTGAAAATTCTCCATTAAAAACAATTTGGATGATTAAAGAGAAGGGAATGACATGAAGTATGTCACTGCTAAGAAGAGTTTCTGGAAATATGCAAAGATATAGATGCTGTGTGACCTAAGAAAGGATATTAATCTAGATATCTTTATATTATACTATAGTTGGTAATTGTATCCAAGGATGTCTGGCACATAGACCATGGCAGTAAGTAAGCCAGGTCTAAAATGTGGGCTTGTTAAGTTTGTGTTGTGACAGAGCAGTTGTCTACATGGAAGAGGGAAGCAGGAAGTGGCTGCATGTAAGGGTTTTTCTTTGATTGACAACATTTTGATAAAACAGTCACAGGTTCTGACTGACCCTTAATATTAGAAGTGATAGAATTGTCAATTCGATTCTAAATTAGGAATTTAATTAAAATATTTTTTAGAAGTGTTTAAAGAAGATGGATTGAACAGGAAGAACCATGGCTGGAGTCAGACAGCAGGCAATCTCAGAAGTTCATGTGCTTAAAAATAGGAATCCGGGGCTGGAAGATGGCTCCATGGTTAAGATAACTGGCTACTCTTGCAGAGGACCCAGGTTTGATCCCCAGCACCTACATGGTGACTAACAACTGTTTGAAACTCCAGTTCCAGGGGAATCTACCTCTCTCTTCAGGCCTCTGTGGGTGTTATACAACATGGATGCACTTACACATGGAGGCAAAACACTCATACACACTCAAAAAATATTAAGTAAAATTTTAAAGATAGGAATCTGAATTGCTTCTGAGGATGAGAAAATACTAAATGAAATAAGAACTTAAACATTTGGAAGCTTAAGATAATGTCAGCATTAGTAGATGAATTGTATAACAGTTTGATAGAAAATTACTGGTTATTAATGCATTTTTTTGGAATTATTCTTGAAGAGAGTTTTAAGGAGAAACAGTAAATTACATCTCTTTCCTGACTCTTTGAATCTTAGAGTGATGGAGATGCATTTCTATATGAATGTCTAGCAGAAAGAAAAGTAGTCATCATTTGAATATGGCTTTCAGCATAAGCAAATAATCTCCATCACAGTTGAGGGCATACCTGGTAGTTAACTACCCAATTATAAGAGCAAGAATTAATTTCAGTTTGGGACTGTTAATCATGAAAAAGTTACAGGTACATCAACCATTGTAGGAACTTTTCCATCACTAGGTAGAGAAAGATAAAATAGGCCTGCCACATTTTGTCATTCTTTTGTGTCATAAATTATTAGGTTCAAATTTTAACTGAAGTAATTTAAATGTCATTGGATACCAATAGCTACATATACTGTATAAGTACACAGAACTGCCTCAAGACTGCTTTTTATTTTCCTTTACATTAAATCATAATGTGAAAGCCTTAATTTGATTTTTGAATTAATTCTATTAAAAAGTATTTAGAACATAGTTTTTTATTCCAAAGAAGGCAAACTGCAATTAGAATTCTATACTCAAGCTCAAAATGTTAATATGTCCAAGCAGCATTCTACTTTTTTCAAAAGCAGTATATTTTTGTTCTTTACTCTGAACTGTAAGCCTTGCTTTTATTTCCACAGTGATGGCTGTACTACAATTACTGGCATATAAGTGGATTCTGCTTTATAATTGCATAACTTTGAGAAACTGGGACACGCGTAATCCTTCAACTAAGAACAACATATGAATCTAGTATTTTGAAGTGAAAAACAGATCTTGATAATGTAAGGAAGAGCATAGAATTACAGATTAATACTTGCAGCATCCAATGGGCACTTTGGCAGATATAATGGCAGCACAGCCTTCTCAGTTCAATTCCCACACTAGTACAGTACTGATGGTCATGAAGTGAGTGGTTTCCTGATGTGCAATAGAGAACAAAATCTATTCGACAGATATGCAAGTTTAGTATGGGAGAAGTAACCAAATGTAAAATAAGACTCAAGCCAAGACAGTCCAAATCATAAGGAGGGGGCATTTGGAGAAGATACAGAGTGGGATTTGTGTGAGGCTGATGGAGACACGAAACTGAAATAATTGAAAATATAATAATTGTTTAATATTCTTATTTTATTGGCAGGTTCTCATTGTGCATAGCGGTAGGTTTCATAAAAAGCATCACTTTCAAATATATTATGTACATTGACCATATTCACCAAGCCTTCAATCCCACCTCTAGGACTTACTTCCCATTTTCCCCTTAAACATACTTAATTCCATTCCCTCAGTTGTGTTTCTGATTTTATATAAAAGTGGTTTTTTTTTATATGAAAAACTTATGGGAACCAGAGATGAGAAAAAACACATTTTATCTTTTTGATTATGATTTATTTCACTTATGTAATGATCTCATGTTATATTAAATTTTCAGCAAATGAAATACTTCCATCCTTCTCTGTGACTGAATAAAACTCTTCTGTGCAAATATGCCAAATTTTCCTAATTTACACGTAGGTTAGTTCAATTTTCCTGCTAGTGGGAGGAATAAAGTTTTGCTTAGGAACAATGAATTTAAGAAGTAAGATACAGTTTCAAATAAAACAATTCTATGAAGATTAAAATATAGTGAAAGAGGGGCTGGAGAGATGACTTATGGTTAAAAGTCCTGACTGCTCTTGCAGAAGACCCAGATTCGATTCCCAGCACCCACAGGGCAACTAGCAACCATCAGTATCTCCAGTTTCAGGGGATTCAACAATGCCTCCTTCTGACCTCCACAGGCATTGCACCTTCATGAATGCACACATGCACGCAATACACTCATACACATGAAATAAACATAATAGATAAAATATACTTAAATGATATTTCAACAAATGAAAATTAAATTTACAAAGGTACACAAAATAGTTCACATATTTTAAAATGTTAATACTAAATTTTAGATTCTTGACCTTGGAAGTTCCAAATTGGAACATGCATCCAGCTATGAGAGAGAAAAATGTAAAGTTTATCTTTTTGATTCTGGATTACGTCACTCAGAATAATTGTCCCCAGTTTAATACATTTACTTTCAAATTTTATGTTTTAAGCAATGGCTAGTAGTTTAATGTGTATATGTACCACACCTTCATTATCCATTCATCAGGTGATGGACATCTAGATTATTTTCAGTTTCTGGATATTATGAAAATGGCAGCAATGAACATGCATGAACAGGTATTTCTGTGGTAGGGTATAGAGTCTTTTTTGCATATATGCCCAAGAGTAATATGGCTAGAGAATATGGTAGATTAAATTCAAGCATTTTGAGGAATCCCCACGCTGATTTCTGTAGTAGCCACACCAGTTTGCGCTCCACCAGCAGGGGATAAAACTTCCCTTTCTCCAAAGACTCATCTGTATTTGTTGTTTGTATTTTTTGCCATTCTGAAAGGGATAAGATGGAATCTCCAAATATTTTTAATTTACATTTACTCAATACCCGAAGATATTAAACATTAAAAAATGATTCTTAGTAATTTGTGTTTCATAATTAAAGAATTCCCTGTTCAGCTCTTTGCCCCACTTTTTAGTTGGGTTGTTTGCATTTTTAGTGCTTAGTTGTTTTGAGTTCTTTGTATGCTCAAGATGAACCTGATAAAAAGTCATTCAGCCAGGGCTCAGGGACTATTGCAGAAGAGGGGACAGAAGATTATAAGAGCCAGGGAGGAGGTGCATGATGATATGGAAATAGTCCTACAGGGACTGGGGACCCTTTTCGTACAAACCTACAGTAATTGTGTCAGCATGCACAAGACCCATGCAAACTTAGGCAGACAAATACCCAGCACAGAACTGTGGGAATGAATAGCAATTCCCAGTCTTAGGTGATAATTATTAGCGGCTGATTACCGATGGGTGAGGAAGAGCTGATCTGGAAGGGAGAGACTCTAGATAGGCTGACTAAACCCTGGTGGATGAATTTGCAATAAAGGACTCTTGGGATGCTAACTTTCCATAATAGGCCTTAATACAAACCATAGAATGTATGAACTCCAGTGCAGGATTATGGGAGGGTGCCAAAGGGGAAGGGGTTAGGGGGCATGAAATGATTTTATTTATGAAATACACAACAATTTAATAATTTTCTAAAATCATAGAGAACCTAGACATATAGGGGACATATCTTACCATAATATAAATAATATACCAAAAGTTCACAGGCAACATCATATTAAATAGAGAAAAACTGAAAGCATTCCCCCTAAAATCAAGACATCTCACTGGCCCTGTCTCTAAGTTTTCTGTGTCACTGAATAGAAGTATTTTTCTAACCTTTATTAAAGTATAAACTATATTATATTGTATAGTATTTATTGTCAGAGTACCTCAAACCCTAGAAAAATTAAGTATGTGCTTTATAAGTGAATATACTTTTGGTCTTTATATCCTAGGTTTCTTTATTGTTGAACCCATCCAACTCTGAATCAAAAACACTTGGGGGTTGAGGTGATGGTTCAGTTGTCAATAGTACTTTCCTGGCAATCATGGGGAACTGAGTTTAGATCCTCAGCACTCAGATGGCAACACACAATGATTCTGTGGCAAGATGGGTAAAAGGAGCAAGGAAAACAATTTAATTGTGTGCCAATTATCTGGTGCAGAAAACAAAACAAACATCAAGGGACCCTGTCTCAAACTAGGATGAATTATTTGTGGACCAATACCCAAGACTGTTCTCTGATCTACAGAAATGAGAGAGAGAGAGAGAGAGAGAGAGAGAGAGAGAGAGAGAGAGAGAGAGAGAGAGAGAGAGAGATTTATAGAGTTTGGGGGGAGAAGAGAGAGAGAGAGATTTTTAAAGTTTCGGGGTACAGAGAATACTAATGCCTCTCTCACCTTTCACCAGGGAAGCTTCATGAAATGAAAGGGAGGCAATGAAAACAGAAGGACACAACTGGACAATACAGATAATAAGAGACTGCAGAGTGTGTATCCATGGATAGAGCTCATATTAAACTTCACCCACTCAGAACTCAAGGTCCATTGCAGAAGACAGGCCAGAAAGATTGTAAAAACCAGGAATGGTGCAAGACAATAAGGAAATAGAATCTTCCAGGGTTTCTTGGAACTTGCTCATATAAACTTACAGCAATGGTGTCAGCATGCATAAGACCCATGCAAACTCAGACAAAAACTAGCATAGAGTTGGGGGAATGAGCAGGAGGCCCCAATCTTAGCTGAGGAACTGTTAGCAGCTGATCATTGCTGGGTAAGGGACAGTTGACCTTTTTTGAGGTAGTGATTGCTGAACAGAGTCCAGTGAATGAACTCACACCAACAGACATCTGAGGACACAAACTTGACTCAAGACTCAATAGGACTTAACATGTATGACAAAATGCATGAAGTCCCATGTGGGGGGATATGGGGCAGATAGGGAAGGGGGTCTAAATATGATTAAGATGTTTTATATGAAATACACTAAAGTCAATAAAATACAAAGGTTTTAAAAAGTTCGGAAAGAAAATGTGAGTCAGTAGCAAAGGAAAAATCATTTGAACGCCTCTTCTTCGGTTTGATGCAAGATTTTCAGAAGGGTTTTGTATGATTGTTTTTGAGAAGGTCTCAGTTTGTAGCCCAGAATAGTCTAGAACTCAGTGAAATCATCCTGTCTCATTCTCCCAAATGGTGCTATCATAGGAGTAAAAAAGGCATGAATTCAGGAGAGCTTCTTAGAAAAATATAGTTGCTGTAAACTGATACATAGCTTGGTTCAAAGTTTGTTTTTTTTGTTTTTGTTTTTGTTTTTGTTTTTCCTGCTTTAGTGTCACCAAAGGCCAGCAATATGTTAGTCTCTTGACTGGAATCCAAAGTGAATGGAGTACAGAAAAATATATCATGTTTGAGCTTTGGAAGCATATGTACCAGATCATTGAAAATATTAGTATATCAAGTTCTGGTGTGGAGCAAGGACATGAAGCTGTCCTATAACAGGAAGGGAAAATTTTTAAAAAAAGAAAACACATCATTGGAAGCAATCAATTTATGGAAGATTTTAGTGAAGTGATAGTCAAAGAGGCTGAAAATCAAGCTGTTACTACCATGATAAAGGAAAATCACTTTATTGCAAGCAATAAAGGGCATTATTTACAAGTCTAAAGCTATGAAGTGATGACTTTGTAACAAAAGGTAGATAAATACATATCAGTTAGAGTATTTTATCTTTGATTAGGTGAAAGTAACTTGCAAAAACAATAGTGTCAGTAAAAAGATTAGGAGAGATATTTATATTCTGCTAATGCCAAGACATGGAGAGTAATTAAAGTGGAGAACTTAAAAAGGGGAAATATGAGTATTTCATTCATTAACATTGAAGCAGTCCATCTAGGGAAAGTAAATATAGGAAATGTTATTTCTATACAATTAAGGATTAGCATTCTTTTAATGAGAAACTTTTATTTCAGACTAGTAGCATTTTTGGATATCATTAATTATATATATATATAAATGTGCATGCGCGCACACATGCGCACACACACACACACACAAACAGAGGAATCAGGCAACAATGCAAAAGCCCCAGGCATTTTCTAAATACAAAGTTTCAAAAAGCCTATTTGCAACAATTTTTGTTTGACTAAACCACATTTGATGTACAATCTTTCTAACCAAACTGTTTTTCCTAATGTTTTCATTCCAAAGTCCTCCTGAAAGCAAAAGGGATAATAAAAGGGGAGAACTCTGCCCAGATGTGACGAATTTGCACGAACATGAAGAATCACTGCAAGTATATATGTACATTAGCTCTGTAGCACAGTTTGTGTCAAACGCTATCTGCATGGGACAATTTATAGCTATCAGCTTTTAAAATGTGCATTTCTTAAAAATTTGCATTTTATATGCATGTATATATAGATATAGATAGATATACATATGTATAAATGTATCTATACATATATATGTGTTTTGTGTACATGGTTATGGAGGTCATGTGTGTGGACATGCATGCCAAGATCCACATGTGAAAGTCAGAGTCAGTTTTCTCCTCTACCATGTGAGTCCCACCGATGGAACTCAGGCAGTCAGCTTTTCTGGCTGGCATAGTTATCCGCTGGGCCATCTATCTGGACAGAGGCTATCCTTTTAAAGCTAAGTTATTTCCTTCACACATAGTAACAGATATAGTAACCCTGGTACAATGTAAATATAAGTAATTTTATAGAATGTGAGGTTATGTATGGGAGAAAATTTTACAAATGTTGTTTCAATTTCTTCGATGATTTCCTTAGAAAAATAAGGTGATACATACCATTACACTCACTTCAGTGTTACAATTCACTAAATCCATTTTATATAACAAAAGCAACTCATTTTTTATGTTTTTTAGTTAGAACATAACACTGTTCAATTTGCTATTAAATCACATATATATATATATATTTATGTCAACTTGTTTAACTTTAAGCAGCTAAATTAATGCTGAATAATTAATATCATGATTCACTTTGGCTGTGGAGAAAAAGCAATTACTATAGACAACCTGTCAACAAATATACAGAATGCTGCATAGAAACTGTAAATCTCGTTTACAAGGATAGTACCATTTTGACTATTTGGAAGAATATTCTAGCATATTCTTCTCTTATCTAAATGGAGACAAGTTTTCTAAGTTAAGAATTAACATATATGAAGACACATGGGCTGACCAAGTCCCCAGCATTGTTAGCAGAGCCTTCCTAGGGATTCACACCACTTAGAAATGTACCAGTCCTAGAGGGGTCATATTAAACAGTTCAATTAAGTAGATGTCTTAATACTATTTCATTGACTCCTAGTTTGGGAGGCTAGAGGCCCCCGAAAAATATGTTGGCTGGATTGGTTTCTTCTGCATATTCTCCTTTTGGCTCTCAGATTGCTACACTCTCCCTCTGTCTTCAGGAGGTATCCCTTCTCTTTGTATCTTCTTCCTTCCTGTCACAAACACATGAGTCATATTGGGTTAGAGCAGTCCTAATGTCCTTATTTTAATTACCTATTTAAAGACCCTTGTCAGCCAGGCTTGGTGGTGCATGCTTTTAATCTCAGCACTGTATAGACAGGGGCAGGAAATCACCATGAGGCCAGTCTGATCTACATACTGAGTTCAAGTCTATCCAGGGCTGTATAATGAGACTCTGCCAAAACGAACTTTCCTTTTGTCATATAATTCTGAAGTTGTGATGAAAATATGTAGAAATATGAATTGAATGAGGCATAATTCATATGACGATAGATGAGAAGAGCTCAAAGCTGCAGGAGAGTTATGCCCTTGGTTAAATAGTTATGCCCTTGGTTATTATAATATATTGCATGTACTTAAAATGTACGCATTTATGTTCTATTATATGAACTTATTTCAACTTTCTTATGTTTTTATTAGTATACGTTCATTATACAAAGTAATGGGTTTCATGATGACATTGGCATACATGCATGCACATAATATATTGGATCATTTCATCACTTTTTTAAATATATTTTTTCCTATTTAGATTTATTTTATTTCTCTCTCTCTCTCTCTCTCACTTTGTGTGTCTATGTGAGTGCAAATTAACATGTGTGTGGTGGTGCCAATAGAGGACAGAAAAGAGAATAAGATTACCTGCAGCTGGGTTGCTGGTGGTAGTGAGCTGCCTGACATGGGTGCTGAAACAGAACCTGAGTCTGCTGGAAGAGTACCAAGTATTCTTAACCTTGAGCTCTTTCCAGCCCATGACTTTATTATTTAATGTTTATTTTCTAAAAATCACATGTATTAATTACAGAAAATTTAGAATTTTCAAAGGTTTATAAGGAGGAAAATCTCACCAATTTCTATCATCAAATTGTTAAAAATATTTTATTATTTCTATTTTATGTATATGAGTGTATTATCAGCATATGTAAGTACAACCATGTCATGCGATACTCATGGAGATCAAAAGAGGGTGTTGGATTCCCTTGGAACTGGAGTTACAGATGGTTGTTAGCTGCCATATGGGTGCTGGAATCAAACATGGGTCCTCTGCAAGAAGAGCCAGTGCTCTTAACTGCTGAGCCATCTCTCCAGCCCCAAAACTTCTAAAATAGAAAAGCTTTACATGATTGCTGTTTTACATATTGTTGGCATTTCTTTTGAACTATTATTACTGTATAATAATCTTATTATAAAATTATTTTGAGTATTTTAATGAGTGCATATTATGATAACCTTGTCACACTTGACTAGGTGCTTAAAGCCAATTTCAGTCAGATATTTGTGTACAAAAGCAGTTTTGAGTGCTGGGCATGGTGGCACAGGACTTTAATTTCAGCATTTGGGAGGCAGAAGCAGGTGAATATATGTGAGTTCAAGGTCAGCCTGCTCCACATAGCAAGTTCCAGGCCAGCTGGGGCTACAGGGAAACATGCCTCACCCCACCCCCAAACCAAATAAACAACAAAAAGTAGTTTTTGAAGTGATTCACAAGCACTTCAGTCAATGGTCTTTGCATAAGGCAGGCTATCCTCCACAGTGTGCCTTTTGTTTTATCCAATCTATTTAAACCTTACAAATAAAGACCAAGAGTTCAGGAGAATAGATAGGTTCCATCTCTACAGAGCTTCAGAAAAACTGCATCATCTCTTTCCAAGGTATTCAGCTAATTATCCATCTATCCCTGCCATGCGGATTACAGGTTAGTCACCACCACAAGGACACTATCCAAATTCTGACACTTATATTCCATGTCACAGATACACAGACACACAAAGACACAGACACAGACACAGACACAGACACAGACACACACACACACACACACACACACACATACACATACACACACACCATTGTTGGTTCTGCTTCTCTGGAGAACCTTAACTGAAATTTTAAAGAAAATTTCAATTAATTTATATGCAAAATTACCAGGAAGAGCATCTGTATCCATAGAACTTTGGAGATTTCTTCTTGACTCATATTTTTATTTGTTGTATGTAAATTTCATGCATTCATTATATTGTGAACATATATATTCTTATGCCCTCTCACACATCTCCCTCCCAACTTCAAGACATATTCTTGTCATTTAGAGTCCAGTAAGAAAAACGAGTGCTGCCTATATGCACATGAATGTGGAGCCATCCACTGAGGCATGGGGAAGCTATCAGTGGCCACATTCCTAAGGGTCACTTTCCCTCCCTTAGCACTTAAGTGGAAATAGAACCTCAGCTACCGTAGGGCCTTTTGAGTCCTTCTCCATTCCATGTTGGGATTCTTAACTGAATTATCTTCTGTAGGTCTTGTTAAGGAAGCCATAACTGCAGCGAGCTCACATGTGCAGACTCGTGTCATGTCCAGAGGACAGCACTTTCCAGAACTCTTCCTCAGCTATGGCTCTTACATTTTTAAACCTGCTCTTTTGGAATGTCACCTGAGCTGTCTTAAACTTCCTCACAAGACTTATTAGATAGCTTGCAAATCCCATGAAATTACACTTTCTTACAATTTGACATATTGAAACCAGTAAAATTATCTACAGAATCTAGCCTGTTTTCCTTATCACACATTGCATAAACTCCCTTACACTTGTTTAATTTGAACATTCATTTGTAGTTTTCTGTGTTTTTCAGTTTTTTTAAAATTTATCTGAGAACTATTCATATCCTTTTCTAGCTCCCAACAACACTCAATCAGTAGTTTAAAGAAGTATCTTCTTCCTTAATCTCATTACAAATTGGCTCTCTACCTCTTGACATCAGTTAAAACTAAGGGCTCCTGGACAGCATCTCTTCCTAAGCTCTTTTAAATGAACCTACATATCACAGATTCTGGATCGAACTCAACTTTTCTCTCAGTGTGTGTTTGATAGCTCCTCAAAACCAAAATTATTATATTGAACATATACAGACATAATTAAAATATTCTCTCTAAATATTTGGCAACGACACTGTCTAATCTCTCCTACTTCCATCATCAAGAGTATTTTGGGTCACTCTTTGTCTCATATCTTATGATGTTCATTTCCATGTCATGGGACATTAAAATCATTCAGTACCAATTAGTCACATGGCACATGTTTCTTCTTCTGTTTTAAATAGGTAACTCTTCCATACAGGGAAGTGATGACATTTTATCTGACTGATGTTACCCTGCCCAACATAGCACATGAATTAAGTGTCAATTACAGATTCCTAACTCTTCATTTTAAATTGGTAATAATGTAAGTCTGAGTGACTGGAGTTCTCTTCAAATCATTTCTGCATTTGGAGAGCTTAAACTATTTCTCTTTCAATGAGGATAGAGTCCTTATTATAACCTCAGTATTATAGGAGTTATTCTGTCAACCTACAGATGTGACTTACAAAGACACTAAACAGTGACTGAGCCCAGAAATGGAGATGAAAGAGTAAAAAAATAATCATACACAGCTAGCTCCTGATCCCATCAATACCAAAAGCAGGACATTGTTTTAAGTTTCCAAGCACATGGAAAATTATAGATTTTTTAAAAATAAAAGTTGTTTTTTTTTTTAATTCTGTGTGTATGTCTGAGTACCTGCATGTGTATATGTGTGCCACATATGTGCCTGGTGCCTCTTATACCAGAAGACTGCATTATATCCCCATAAACTTAGGTTTAGGAAGTTGTGCTATGAATGTTGGCATTGAACATGGTCCTGTGTAAGAGCAGTAAGTGCTCTTAACAACAGAATCATCTTTCCTGACCCCAGAAAATTCCATTTTTAAAATGCTAATTTGAATTAAAAATTTCATTTTTCTAACAGTTTGTTGATAGAAAATTATATCTGTTAATACAGTTAAGCCTTTCATAGATAAATCACTAAATTTTGTTATATAAAAATCACTTAAATGAATGTAGTTTTATTTTACACATATCTAGTCAGACATGTCCCTCACAAAGCACAGAAGTAATTGATCTTTCAATTTATTACTAAAGTTGGGCAATCGATTAAATATGATGAGCAATTTACAGTGTATTCTTTTACACTTGACTTTCTGATATTTGGGTTTTATTTATTTATTTACATTTCTTTTTGAGATTTGATCATGTTGAATATACCAATAATTAGTTCCTTTCTATATATGTTTTCTTATAGATGAAAGTCACAATTAGGCTTTCATGAACTTGCTGATTGTCAATTGGCTAATATGTATAGTGCTCCTGTGGACATTCTCATACAACCCTTTATTATGGACCATTCATCTGTACATTTGGGAAATGATTTCTAGGACATAGATGGAAATACATTTGATGATAGTAGAAAATGAAAAAAAAAAGCATGTTCCAAAATATTTTCATTTGTCGATGGCACTTTATTTC
>NW_008360303.1:4149577-4200653 GCF_000622305.1 Nannospalax galili
TGTAAATGAATCATTTTAGATTATTGACATATAGGTATGGTGTGATGTGGAGCATGAGAGATTCTGGAAGAGACACTGGCAAACCAGTAATTCTGTTACATCTTGAGAATCTGATTGCATGCCTACAGAGAAGTAGGATCTAGGGACATGAGGAAAAGTACTAGAACACTGGAAGTTAGCCACATTGAACAGAAATACACACAAGAAAGGAAGTCTTCACTCATCTGGCCATCTGAAATCAAGACACATGCCGTACAACTTCAAAAAGACAAGTTCTTTGTCCTTGGTACTGCAGAGTTAAGCAGACTTAGAGTTGGTTACATTTCTTTCTTGCAGAAATATTCATACTGGATTCTTTAGTGCAATAAGGCTAAACATATAAACACACAATTGTTTAGCAATTTTATGGCGGTACAAGAGTGTAAAAGGTCAGGTTCTTAGTTCTTTTCCTAACCCTGCTTGCTGTTCCTCGTCTGCATAAGAAAAATAAATAGGGTTGGGCATTTCACAGACATTTAATCTGTATGTGTAACCTGTTTTGGAACTCGGTACTAGCCTCCATCTTTTGCAAAAGAAGCTTCTCGGTACTAGCCTCCATCTTTTGCAAAAGAAGCTTCTTTGATGAGTGGTGACTGGCAAACTTGTCACTAAATATAAGGATCCATATTTAGCAGATAATAAGAAATTACATTTGTCTATGGATGTGACAGCCTTGGGGTTTTCTCTAAGACTATGTCCTCTCCAGCCATGTGTATTTGGGCAATTGGGCAAGACCAATTGGGCAGCTGATTAGTACTGAGTGAGGAATAGAGTCTTTAAGAGAGTGACTCTACATAGGCTGACAACAGAACAGTGGATGGATTTGCACCAAGGGATGTCAGGGAACACTAGATTGATTCCATGGGCCTTAACATAAATGACAGAATGCTTGAAATTCAGTGGGGGTGCTATGGGAGGGTGCCCTTGGGGAAGGGGGTATGAAGATGATTAAGATGTTTTGTATGAAATACACAAATAATCAATAAAAATATAGAAATAAAAAACAATTTTCTTAAACTAATAATCTAACATTAACAAGCATTACTATCTAGAATAGTTCTAAATTATAGTGAATCTGCAAATAAAAGGCAGTATTTCTAACCTGTTTTCAGTTTCCAAGGAGTGTGCAGTGGAAATACGTAAAGTATAATTTTTAGTTGTATATTTCAACAACAAACATGTGGACACACGCACACACACACACACACACACACACACACACACACACACGAGCCCAGTGTGCTCAATGAAGATATGATAAACATTCAGTTGATACAGGAAATGATGAGGAGGCTCTTTACAAGTTAAGAAATAACTTTTGTTTTCTTGCTATTTGTTTACCACAATAGTACACTTGGTTTCTAAGTAAGATGTACCTCTTAATTGAAATGATCTTCTTTGCCAGAAGACTCAATCTTGATCAATTTAGTATTATTTTAAAGCATTAGACATCACTTAATTTTAAAGTGGAATTAATGTAAATTAATCATAAAATAAGATAAACTAATTATAGATAGATTGTTCTCATGTTACTTATAAGCATACACCTAGGACAGTGCTGATGAACAGCAGGATATTAATCCACATTACAAAATAAAATTGGGTTAGTGGATTAACATTAATATAATAATTTTAGATTCAGCTGGCCATGGTGTTGTATACCTTTAATCCCAGCACTCTGGAGGCAGAGGCAAGTGGATCTCTGTGAGTTCAAGGCCAGCCTGGTCTACACAGCAAGTTCCCAGCTATCTGGGGCTACAGGGAAACTCTGTCTCAAAAACCAAATAATAATAATAATATGTGGTTAGATCATATTCAATATGCCTTCCCTTGGAACCCATGCTCACATCTCCTTTCAGACCCATCCCCACCTCCCTTTCCCCTCACTTCATATCCTCTAGTTTTTCTAAAAATCTATGGAATTTAATTCATGTTTTCTGGTTACACTTAACTGTTTGTCCATCCCCTGGACCCTGATTAACCTACCCAAGTTCACACACTCAAAATAACCTGACTCTTTCACTCCCAGCAGCAATCAATTGCCAATAGTTTCTCAGCTAAGACTTGGGATGCCGGCATCTTGTGCATGCTGTAGGTTCATAAGTGCAAATTCAATGCTGCTACTTATAAACCCTGGTTCATTGTATTTACCAACTACCCGTGACTCATAATCTTTCTGCCTTTTCTTCTGCTATGCTTCCTCAGCCTTTTGAGGATGCGTGTGATATAGATGTCCCATTTAGGGCTAGGCACTCCATAGTCTCTTATCTTCTGCATGCTGACTAGTTGTGAGACTCTGTGATATTTGCCCTCTGCTACAAAAAGAGGCTTCTTTAATGAGAGTGAGAGATACATTAATTTATGGGTATGATGATAAGTCATTAGGAGTTGGGTTGGTACCATGCTCATTTAGCAGAATAATATTAGATTTTGCCCTATTTCCTGAGTCCTGTCTAGCCAAAGGTTCTGGGTCCCAAGAACAGAGGCAGGTATGGACTCAATAATCAGAAAGTGTTCCATTCCTTCCATAATATTTATGCCACTGTTGCACCAGTGGGAGTATCTTGTCAGAGCAGTTGTTTTAGCTCTCAGGGTTCACATTTGGATAAGGCTGATGTTTACTTTTCTTTTCCAGTAGCATGCCCAGCAACTTTAAGCACCATGAATGGTAGCAAGTAGAGATGACGTTTCAAGTTCATTACCAACTTGACTTCTCCATACTCTATGACTCATGAATACAATGTCTGCAGGAAAAAACAGTCTTACAGTCAAATTCTGGAGGAACAATTTTGCTTATCTAATACAGGATTGATATAGATATATCGTAGGTATAGTTTAAGGGTTTTAGCTAAAATTCTACAATGCACAGGATACATTCTATTACCAGAGTTATACAGAATCAAGTGTGAATAAGACAGAAATTGAGAAATATATTATTAAAATATTATCTGGTTTAAAAACATGCAGTCTTGCTAGGCTTTTTTATATTATGATGCCCACTGTCTGCAATTTCCTTTTACATAAAAGCATTTATCTAGACTTCCTTAGTGTGAAGCATTTTAAACAGCTCACATTGTGTCTAAAGCAGTGGCTCACTTCTGAGAATAACCTGCACTGTTAATTGGATTTCTTTGACCAGCCCCTATTTTAATCATCTACACATTTAATAACTGAATGAAAGTGTTGACAATTGCAATAATGTCATGGAGAGATGCTTCTAATTCCAGGTGACAACTCAGAAATAGTTTTATGTGCTATTTTTCTTTCATGTTGATATATTTATATCTTGGATCATTACTTTCTGCAACCAAAAGACATTTTGGCTTTTTCATGCATGCCTAATGAAGACAATTAGAATACTTGATATATGTTACATAAACGGGGTCTCTTTTTAATTGTTTATTCTTTGCTGCTGCAGTTATCAGTTATATTAAATGAGCCTTGAAGTTAAAGAGCAGCTTGATGTTCTGTTTTTAATTTATCAATTCAGGTGATACTGACTGATGTTCAGGGTTCCACTGAGGAGTTGTAAGACTAGTGGTAATTAGATGAGCATTGTAAATATCAGATATATTTCAAATGGATAGCTCTGTAGAAAATTTTCAAAAGTGAATCTACAACTTGATATAAATAAACATATTTTACCATTACTTTAAATTAATTCATTTTCATGTGTTCAAAGTTTTGTTTCTTAAATCATACAATGTGCTGAAATCCTTACATGGATTATTTATTGAACTTGAAAGAGTAAAAGAAATAATACTACAGACAGGATGATTAGGAACAACTGGCTCTGTCCCTGGTGCTGATGCAGACCAGGTGTGGCCAGATGGTTGACAGATAATATGAATCTGACAGTTTAACTAGAAGCTAACTGCTGCCATTCGGTCACTGAATTTTCAGAAATCCAGTTATTCAGATGTCTAACTAAGTATCTTCCTAAGTTTATGTGTTGATTTTTAGTGACCTTCAAAATACTCTCAGAATAAAAAAAGCAAGGAGAAACAAAATAGAGATTTGCTTCATACATCTGGCAAGTTGATTGTAATTTTTCTGTTTTAGATTTTTTTATTTTATTAAGCTTTATACATTTCATACAACAGTTCTTTTAAAATGTATTTAATAACCACATAATTAGTAGAAGTATTTCATAACAACAACACTGACACAGTCAATAACAGTTTCCAGATCAAAGAGGCAAATATAGGTTTTAGGAGCAATTTTTAGTTTTACCTCATACATATCGCATGCTGAGAAAACTATAGGTTAGATTTTATTGTCTCAGATCATCAGGAGGGTTTTCACATCAATAGAGGTTAATGGAGAGAGCTCAAGCAGCTGACTCCCCTATCCTCTTATCTCATACACAGGAAATCTTAAGCAACGCAGACACACACATACAACTGGATCTTTTGAATATGGCAAAATAAAATCCTGCCTAGAAATGTAAAAACATTAAATGTATTTTAATGTATTTGCAATGTAGAATCTGAAAATAAATGAAAGTACAAATAAAATACATAGTATAAATTGTAATTTTAACTAAAGGAATGCACAGTGTATGAACTGATACCTCAGAATCTTTCTAAATAATCAAAATGGAATCTAAGCATAGGAAACACAAATCTTCACATTTATAGAGTGCAAGACTTAATGTTGTGGGGAAGACAATAATTCTGAAACTATTTTACAAAATAATCCAAAACTGAAATCTCACCTGTCCTCTGTAGAAACAGACAAACTGAAACTACATTAATTCACACGATATTTTAAGTGAGACAAAGTGACAAAAGCCATCTTGAATAAAAGCAAATTAATACTATTAAAAATTCCTAATTTCAATACTTTTCCCCTTTATATTGAATTTTGGCAAATTTCATATATTTTGATCATATTTAGACCCCCCCTCACTTTTCTGTTATATGTAATAAGACTTACCAAGTCAAGTTTGCATCGCCAAATATCCTTCCATGTGCATCCATCCACTGAAACACAATTCACCTAGTCACATTTTTACTGAGAACCCACTCTTCCTTTCCAAATAGTTATCTGGTTATAAATAGTTCCTCAGCTAAAATTGGATGTTCTTACCCACTTCCCCATCTCTGTGTTTCTGTAATTCAGCTATAACCCAGAGAATGTGGCATAGCACAGAGATGGGTACTGGGATCAGTGGAGTATAAGAAACATCAAAGAGTGGTTTCATTCAGTACAGTCAAAGATTATTAACAAGGGTCTTAAGATCATGGAAAGAATAGTCTTCTTAAGAACTGAGCATGGAATCATATTTAGCACAGTACAATCATATATAGTGATATTTTGAACTGTGCATTGATGTGTATGTACTTGCATAGATCTCTGCCATGCCAGCTGAGAGGTCAGAATTATTCCAGTAGCAATAAATATCCCTGACACCAAACTCTTCTTTTCTAATACCATTATTCAATTTAAAAAGCCAAGAATTTGTACACAAAATATGGAAACTAAGGCTAAACCGAGGAACATATGGATCTGGACCAATTTGTTGTGCCAGAGATTAAGGAAGCACTGAAGTAGACAAATCATTTAAGTATGTAAATATAAGAAGGACTCCAAAAACCAAACGTGGAACAATTGAAGTAATGAAATAAGGTTGTATTCCATATAACACAATGTATATTACAAAATGTGTGTCTACACTACTGTAAGGACTTAGTCCAATAAGTAATTAAACAGGCTGGCCATGATGATGCATGTTTTAAATCCTAGTATTCAGAGGCAGAAGCAGAGACAGGCATCCCTGTGAGATTGTTACAAGCCTGGTCTACATAGAGAGTTCCAGGTCAGCTGGGGGTACTGGGAGACGTTGTGAAAGAAAGAAGGAAAGAAAGAAAGAAAGAAAGAAAGAAAGAAAGAAAGAAAGAAAGAAAGAAAGAAAGAAAGAAAGAAAGAAAGAAAGAAAGAAAGAAAGAAAGAAAGAAAGAAAGAAAGAAAGAAAGAAAGAAAGAAAGAAAGAAAGAAAGAAAGAAAGAAAGAAAGAAAGAAAGAAAGAAAGAAAGAAAGAAAGAAAGAAAGAAAGAAAGAAAGAAAGAAAGAAAGAAAGAAAGAAAGAAAGAAAGAAAGAAAGAAAGAAAGAAAGAAAGAAAGAAAGAAAGAAAGAAAGAAAGAAAGAAAGAAAGAAAGAAAGAAAGAAACCTAAACGCAGAATAGACAAATCCCTTGAATAAAAAATTTCCAATAGATGTATAGATGTTTGTATAGACATTTTCCTGTAGTGAAACAAAATCATGACATCACATTCATTAAACATGGGCTTTGTATAGTGTGATACCCTTCCAAAGAGTGCACTGACGAAGGCAAAGTGTAAGTTTAATGAAAAGAAGTTTGATGAATAAGCTGACACCCCAGCTACCTGGACAAGGTCCATGTGGGCAGCAGTTCAGGTTGGTAATGGATGCTTGTGATCTGTGCAGTGAGATCACACTTCACTTCAGTGTATTCCTTCACCTCCCCAGACTTGTCATGATTGCCCATGGCATCAGAAATCTACTACAATAGAATTTAAGTCATGAGAATAATTAAAGTCTGAGACACTACAACAGCCCTAAGAAATCTAGGAACAGGAGAGGTAAGTGCAATACTGCTTGCTGGATGGGTCAATGGAACAGAAATAGGACATCAGGGAAAAAAATTTAAAAGAATTTGAATAATGTACAGAATTCAGTTTTTAATACTATGTCAAATGAAAATGAATTTAAAGGGCCCAGGGCTGGGTTATAGAGAACTATCTGCATATTTTTATGTTTGCTTTTGCAAATCAAACACAAAATTTTGAAACTGAAAAAAAAAAGTATCAGTTAGGCATGATTATTCATATCTTTAATCCTTTTCAGGAGACAGAGCCAGATGGATCTCTGTGTGCTCAAGGCCACCTTAGCCTGCATATCGAGTTTCAGGGCAGCTAAGGCAATATCTTGAGACTCTGACTTGTAAAAAATTATCAGCAATTGCTAAATTAAGCATAAACATATTTAAACTAGAAGTATAGAGAAAGGATGAATATAATATTTGAAATATTATTCAGTAACACATTTACTACTTGTAAAAGCATATGCACACTTCAAAAGTAAAGCACTTTATTATCATAATTTCCATTAATTCATGCACATTTTGTTGAATTACTTGATCTAACAGTTTCTGTGAATTGCTAGGGCAAATAAAATCTGTGGTATTGTGATATTCATTACTTTTTGTATATGTTCCCAGAAAGGTGTTTCAATTTTCTACTGATGGAAACTGTTCATGTCTTTAATCCTTTTAATAAATAAATTTGGATCTTTTAAGATCCTTTAATTGATCAGATTTCAACTGCTAAATGAATGAATGATTGAATCCATGATAAAATAAATATGTAATAACTGTAAGTGGAGAAAATTCACATTTGTTACCATGTTTATATTTATATGAACACCCATTCTCCCTCCATGTGCAGGGCTGAGCACAGAAACTAATAAATTTTATTAAACTACTATAGAATAACACAATACAAGTTTTTATTTAACTTTATTTCCAACTTTGTAGAGTACGCTATATACATCATTCTTCCTTTTCCATTTTTTTCTTCTTCAATTCCTTGCCACAGCTATTTTCCTCTTTATTAATGTAGCTGACATAGAGTGAGCACGTATTATAAGTAACTTCCCCCTAAAACTCATGTTCTCTTATTAAATTTAAATAAGCCTGAGATTCCAGTTTTCTTAAATACAAAGTTTTGAAAGAAAGTTTTAATATTCAAAATGGAAAAAATGTTAGTAGGGTATAGCCCCGTGTACTTAAGTCCTGTATGGTGAGGCATGCACTTTGGTTTCTTAGCAACCAGTACCTAATTTGGTGTATCATTTATCCTGCTGTCTTGTAATTGGGAATTTACTTCCCTAGTACATGGCTTGGATTTCCATCCCTGAGTGAGTATGGATTTTTTCAGTCATCAATCAAACTCCAAACCTTGTAAAATGCTTGGCACAAAGCAGTAAACTCAATTGACATATTTAATGTAATCACCCTTCATATTCTATCTCCAAATATCTTGGGTATTTCTCAAAGTAACGGATAACTTCACCTATATCTCAAATACTGTGTTCAGAATTATTCTAGGTAACATTTTCTCTTTCATAACATTTTATCCTTCATATGTTTTCCTTTAATAATATTTGTCTTATCTAACTTTCAGGGCCTAATTGTGCACTGTCTTCCATTTGACCAAATCCTAACTGGATTCCAGGGAACATGTTACTGATATTGCCTCTTTTATTTGATCACCATCTCCAATAACTCCATCATATCAATCAAGAAGATAATTGATTAGGTAGGTCTTACCTTTGTAATCTAATTAATCTAATATAAATGTCATTACACACATACTTTGAGATGAATTTTACTTACCCCTGAGTTTTTCCTAATCCTATAAAGTTAGAAATAAAATTAACCTTCATACCACTTTAACAAATGTATACATTATTTTTCTAATAGTAAACATTCATTTTATAAATATTTTGAAAAAAAGATAATGCCTTAAATTTTACAGGAAATTGAAAAAGAAGTATGTCTAACACTTAAAAAGATAGTGCCAAAATATAAGACCATAAAAAATAATTTACACATCAAATACAGTATAATTATGTTTATAACATTAAATAATAGTATATTGTTGCCATTCTATCTAAATGTTTAGATTTGTAAATAATCATATAGAAAATTCATACATTAAATTCATGATAAAGGCATGTTTTCAATCTTTCTATTTTCATTTTAAGATTGAACTTACTTTTATTTTATTACTGGGTTGCTGGGAATCAGGTCCAAGGCATAGTGCATACAATGCACAGACTCTATCATCACTGAAATGCATTCAAATACTGCTTTCCTCTGTTTTATTTCCCTTTTCCCCCTCTCTTTTCTTTCTTGATTATAGATTTTCTGACAAGGTCTCACTATATAACCCCAAAACTGGCCCAGAACTCATTATGAAGCCAAGATTGTCTTAAAACTCATGATTCTCTTGAGACAGCCACTTAAATGATAGAACTAAATATATGTTCTGCCATGCCCAGATTAACAATACTCTATTTTTTCCAAAATAAGCAGTGTAAATAAATGCCTGAGTAACTGAGAATACAGAATATTCTGTGTTTATCTGTCCTACCTTAAGTGCTCTTTTTGTTGATAGCTTTCATTTAAAAATATATTTTTAAGGGGCTGAAGAGATGGCTCAAGGGTTAAGTGAACTTGCTGTTTTTCCAGAAGACCAGGGCATGACTCCCAGCACAGATATGGGGGCTCTGGCTCTGTTCCTCTCTTCTGGCCTTCATACACACTACACATACACACCTGTATACATACCAACAATAAAAAACATGAGTGTAATGCCTTTAATATATTGTATGTCCTTTAAATACCTTGACCAAATGTCTAAATCAGTCACATGAACTTGATATGAATTGTACTAAAATTTTATCAATCCACTTATCAAATTATTAAGACTTTGACATTTTAAACATACTCATTTCTACTTTGGAGATATTATATATTTTTAAAATTTTATTACTTCAAAGACTATTAGTTTCATGTATTAAAACTGCTATACATTACAAAAACTGACTTTTAAAATGTAATTTTATTACATACACCCACAAATTTATATTATGTAATTAAACATATGCATAATGTTTTTCATATTTTTCAATAAATTTTTGTTCATACATTCAATAAGTTTCTGTTAATTTTGCTGATCATTTAATTTCTAAAACCTGAATGACTAAACATTATTTCTTCAATTATAGCACTGTTAAAAGACCTGAATTTTGATGAGGGTTGGAAAACTAGAGTGTAGTTATGATGTTACTTTGTCTTTTTATGAAATAATAAATAATAAAATAAATTTTATTACAATATTCTTCCCATAGTTTAATTAACTGGAATGTTATATATCACACAGGGAAAAAAAGATTACCTATTGATTTTGGTTGAATTTTTCTCTATAGTGGTGATATATATTAAAACTGGCAAATTACATCATTTATTCTTGAACTCAAGATATATTTGTGTGTTCTAAATTTAATGAATATATTAAAAACTAGAAATATAACAGTGCTCAAACTAATAAAAGTTCAGTCTCAGAAATTATAGTATAATGTAGATTATTTAATGCAAAAATCAAAGAAAAATCTGTATCAAGAAATGCAAGAGAGTTTTTATAAACTGTCTGAAGTCTCTGCACTTCTCTTACTCGGCAAAACCATTTACTTCTTATGTAATCAATTCAAACATCACCACAAAGTTCTAATGAAAGGAAAAATTGCATACATACCATGCATTAATTATGGAGTAGTGATAAAGTTCATAAAGTTTTTTTTCTTTTGAAGTTTTTATTTATTCTTTGAAAATGTTATGCATTTATACAATGTATTTCAACCATATTAGTCCATCACACTGCCCTCCAACTCCCCCTAGTGCCCCTCACCCTATCTCCCTCCTAACTTCAGGTGTTCTCTTTGTATTAATAAACCTCTAAGTCAGGGCTGGAGAGATGGCCCAGTGGTTAAGAGCACTGGCTGCTCTTTCAGAGGACCCGGGTTCCATTGCCAGCACCTACATGGGACTAACAACTGTCAGTACCTCAAATTCAAGGGGACCCAATGCCTTTTCTCACCTCCACGGGCATTGCATGGCATGGGTGCACTTACAGGCAATACATTCATATACATGAAATAAAACAGAAAGATTTTTTAAAGAATATTTTATTATTTTTATTTTATATGTATGAGTGTATTGCCTGCATGTAGGTAAGTGCACCCATGTCATACCATACCCTCGGAGGACAGAAGAGACTGTCAGAGCCCCTGGAACTGGAGTTATGGACAGTTGCTAGCTGTCATGTGGGTGCTGGGATTTGAACCTGGGTTTTCTGCAAGAACAACCAGTGATTCTTAACCACTGAGCCATCTCTTCGGCTCCAATAAAGCAGAAAGATTTTTTTTTAAGTAAAAAATAAACCTCTAAGTCTAATTATAATGCTGTTAGTATGCTCATAGGTGTGGGGGCCATTCACTGAGGCTTGGACAACCTAGCTGGACCACATCCCCCAAAAGAGAATTACCCCTCTTCAGACACTATCAGCTGATAGTAGACATTGTACTCTAGGGAGCCTTTTCCTCATCCATGCTGGAACTTTGATTGACTGATTGGTGTTCGGGGATTGTGCAGATAACCACAGCTGCTGTGAGTTGATGTGTGCCATAGGCATTTCATGTCTAGGCATTGGTATTTTATAGCTCTCCTCATTTATTGGCTTTTATATTCTTTCTGCCTACTCTTCTGTGAGGTTCCCTTTTGAAGATGAAAGGATACCACTGGATACCTTTGGACACCTATAGGGACTCAGGTTTGCTTTGCTTAGTTGGGGACCTGCTGGCTTCGGGGCAGAGGGTCTGATCGGTGACAGAGTCAAACTTTGGGACCTGTGTCTCCCCAACAGGACGACTTATATTTTAGAATTTAGATGGTTTTTATACATCCCAAGGAACTAGCAGTCACATGGGATATGACAGTCACATACAAAGATTTAGGGTGCAAAGAAACAGGACATTTAATCTGTTAGTTGGCGCCAGAAGGATTCTTAAACTTTTACTCAAGGTTATCAATGCCCATCCAGTAATTTATTGGCCACAGTGTTTTCTTTCTTAGAGCTAAAAGCATGGTGAACTTTTAGCTTTTAGCTCAGGAGTAAACCTTTAACTTGGTCTAATCTCTTAGTCAGGGATAGCTGAGTTATTGGTTTAGGACAAGGAGATGAGCTAAGGGTTGTTGACCAAGACGCTTTCCCACAGAGCAGGGAGCCTGCACTTTTATGACCAGGCCGCTTCCTCCTGCCAGCCCAACAGTGTTCTGCAAGGCAGGGATTATCAGAGCCACTGTTTAGTGCCCCTCCCTTTTAGCAGAGAATGCAGCCTGGACCTATAAGTTTTAGGCTCACCTCACCCTAGGGCCTGGCATCCTGGTTTCACACAGACACCTTTTATTTATTTACAAAATGTTTATGTCTGACATCAGTTGCAAATAATTAGCTGCTGGAATGCAGGTTAAATATGAAATAAGAAGGACTTTTTAAGATGATCTAGTATAAAAGCTTATAAACCAACATTCAAATTTAAGCTATATTTAATGCCATTTGTACCAGTCTTGAATTTTGTTAAAGTCAGGAAAAAATTATATCCAATGCATCATAGTGTCAGTCAATCACTTGGAGAATGCACCTGCTTATCCTTGTAAATGGCTAGGACCTTCACCAGCTGAGCCATCTTGCCCTGCCTGGCCCTCTTTCTTAGATTTTAAAAGGTAAGTTATTTGTGTCCTTAATGATTTAAGCTTGAATTTCTTACAAATTTGTTTTGGCAACAATTCTTTCTTAAAGAATTAAAGTCATTGTAATGGTATTTTTAATTAATTTTTCCTGCATTTCATTCTACTTTACCTATTGAACTGTTTTATAATTAGAGAAATATAAGAAGAGACATCGTAATTTTAATCTCTAAATGAAGCAACTGCATTAAAAAGTCAGATGGTAAGTGAAATAATGAATTTGTTATTTATATTTGCATATTTTATCTTATTTAAATTATATTTTGAGGTGTAAAATAATATTAGAATACTATGTTTTAGGACTATATTGAGATTTAATTTGGCGATAGGAAGTTTGATATGTTCTTTAGGAAAGAGTATACGAGGTTCTTTTTTGAAAACATGGAGCTACGAGCTACTCTAAATCAGTATGTAAACTGTTACTTTTGAAAGTTATACCTCTTCTAGTCCTCGGTCTAGCTGCCTTGCGAAAAGTATGCCCACAAGCTTCTGCCTCCCTGGACAAAGTTGCTCCTGTCACCATGCCTTTTGTACAACGGCGTGGTGGAAGTGTGAGCCAAAGCAAGCCTTTCCTATTAAGGTGCTTGTGTCTATTGAAATGTCAGCAATGAGAAAAGCAATTATTAGACATTACATCACAAATTTTAGGTGTAATATTAATTTCATAAAGATAATCCCAATATTGTTCTAATGAAATTGTTTATTGATTCATTTTATTCTTCATAACATCCCTTGCCTTACTATCTTCCTTTTCAAATAATCGTTATGTTAATGATATTTACTAACCTACCTTTCCTTAGAGGGTTGGTAACTAGATTCCCTGTGTGCCCATCCAGATAACTTGGTCTGATGACACTTATTTTATCAATAGGCTCAAATATCTATTAATGAGAAAGGCTATTTTACACACACAAATAATCTTCTCCATAGCTATAATTAAAGCATCAAAGGTAGAATTTCAAGTGATTTCTGTTCTTTTTGTATTCTTTTATTTAAATTTAAGAAAAAAAGAATATTTTATAATATGTAATTTAGTACATTGCAATATTAAATATATAAAATCTAGAAAAAGAAGAATGTGCTAGAATATTTTATTTCAGTCTGATCACTTCATGTATTTACTTTTGTTTTGACATTTATACTTTATTTTATTTTAATCAGTTAATTTGAAAATATCAGAATTAAAAAGAGGTATCTTCAGGCTGGGCGTGGTGGTGCACGCCTTTAATCCCAGTACTTGGGAGGCAGAGGCAGACAAATCTCTGTGAGTTCGAGGCCAGCCTGGTCTACATAGTGAGTTCCAGGTCAGAAACTACAGGAAGACCCTGTCTCAAAAAAACCATAAGAGGTATCTTCCAGCTTTGTTTCCACTCACCAAACTCAAGGTAGCAGAATCTATATTCACAGTATTATTATTCACATTATATATCATGGCTAAATTTCCATATGAATATATAACTCTATAACATGCCATTATATGACTATAGAACACATAGAAAACAATATGATGATGATATCATTGTCTGTGCTATTTAGAGAATTGGGAATCAGCTTCCCATAGCTAACATTCTTTCTTTCTCTTTCTCTCTTTCCTTTTCTCTTTGTTTCTTTCTCTTTTTTCCATCATAAATACCATTTTATTAGATTATGAGAGGAACAATGGCAGGGCAGTCAAACTGTAAATTGTGGCAGCTCGTGGAGGAGATATGGATAAGAGGAGGGGAGAGAGCCCTTCTTTTGGAGATAGCCACGCCTTTTGAATTAAGAATCCAAGAACAGAGACAGTTTCAGCCATGGAGGTCTGCAAGCAGTTGAATGGGGTGGGTTTCTTCAGAAAATGAGTGAGAATATTCAATTTGTCAGGGCAGGCATACTTAGGACTTCAGTTAAGTATCCAAAGAAGAGATAGAAAGGGAGAAAAAGAAAAGTAATGCTTTTGAATTAGAACTCAGAGAGGACGCAGGCTGAGCAGTAAATCTCTGCAAGTAACTGCATCAAGGAAGGGATATTATGCCAAAAGGAGATAGTTATTACCCCTGTCTCCTTAGAATGACTTCAGGTAAATCAACTTTCCTGATGAGTGATCCCTGCTCTGGTAGTACTTACAGGCTCAGTTGAATTAACTATTAAGGCAAGAAACAACAGGATGTTACGTTTTGGGTTAAATTATAGTGTCATGTGTCCACTAAGGGCCAGAGGTAGAACTCATGTTGGATGTATTGATTAGGGTGAAGTAATTTTTCTTTAATGGTCGTCATCCCTTCCTCCTTCCTCCTCCCTTTCAAATGGTATGTTCAATCTTTAGTGGCTGTGTTGTTTATGAGGGAGGGTTGAACCTGCAATGGACTCCAAGACTGCAGATGCATATCTAGCTACCTAGCATGCTACCCTCAATATTTCAAGGTTTGAGACCCTAAAATCATTTAGGAAATTCAAATTAAATCAGTCTACTTCTAGCTAATATGGGGTAGAGGAGCATTTAACATCTGCATTTTTGATGACTCTTGGACTTTGGAGGTTGAAGAAGGGTACCCACATAGATGGAGTTAGACTGTAGAAAGACCAACTGAAAGTGCATCCACAGTAAAGAAGAGATAAAATTGATCAGTTACGTTTACAAGGTCCAAAATTTAATAGAATCACTACCAAGATTGAGATAGATATATTTCCATCATGAATTCAAATTCTGAATTTATTCACCAAAAGATATGGTTGCTTCTGTAGCAGGGGTATTTATGGCTGCCCTATCTAACAGGTTAGTAGCCCAGGAGATGATCTTTAAGGCATGATTCTGTTTGCCTCTTCATAGTCTTGTCTACTGCTCTTTGTTTTCTTTTATTAACAATCACTATTCTTTGACTAAACTTTCATACCAGGTGTTTAATTCTATGTAAGAAGACCTCAGAGATTTCATAACTCCCTCATAGGTTACAGTGACCTTATCAAAATGAAGCTTCTCTCACAGTGACTTGCTTTGTAGGATCTTGGAATCCATCAAGTGATTGATTTCAGGTCATGACAAAATTTTATTCTGAAGTTTGCTAACCTTAGACACATCTTAAGTTCCTGTTCTTATCTGAGTGCATGCTCAAGCTCTTGCCTTTCTTGATGCTTTGAAGTTTCTTACAAAGCCTCCTATTGAAGGTCTCATACATATCAACTCTCACATGATTATTGTCCAATTCATCATGTCATTATGAAATACAGATCTTCCATCCAAGTTTTACTAGATTTTTCTTTTTACCTAATTAGAAAAATTAAAAATCTAGTTATATCATCTGAATAAAAATGAAAATATGTAGCCAATTTTATTATTTGGGACATGCAATTATCATTTTTTAAAATTTAATTTTGTGGTGATTGGCACTGTTGCATAGAACTTCATATTTTTGTCAAATCTGTACTTGTGTTGTAAACTTAGTTTACACATGTATGCATAATAGCACATTTATATATACATACTAATTATAAGCCAGCTATGTCAAAGTTACCGAATCATCTATATATTGACTTTTTCTGACACAAAAATAGAAATTTTGCATGCCTATCACTTTACATGCACTTATTGAGTTTACTGAATTATAGAACATTTCATCATAATTGTAACAAATAACTGTCATATCAATAACAAAAATGTAATGGTTTACCCTTTGTCTTCTCAATTATGTGCTTGTCATCCCCAGAAACTTATTAGAATTCCAGATGTAGTAAATATTTTGGATAGTTCCTGATTTTTGGTAATTCATAAAATAAAAGGCTTGAACATAATTTTGTGAAGTACTGACTTATTATTGTGTGGATTATAACAATAATTTTGGATTTTATTTGTGACTGTAACCTGTAGACTCAAAGTTCTTGAACCATTTTTGTCAGTAGAACAGGAAGTGTTCTTAAAGTCCTGATTTAAATTAACTCTTAATTACTGGAATGATTAGTACAATAAATACCCGTTTTCCTCTGGGCTTTCTAATTTGTGAGCTAGGTGATCTTTGGTAGACAACTGCTCTATCAATAAACAGTTAAGAAAAGTTGAAGAGACACACACACAGATGCACATGTGCCTGTAGACACACTTATACAAGCACACATGTATACACATGTGGACATATACACATGTACACACATATACATATACATACATTTTAGTATTCCAGAATATCTATAGAAACAAGATCCAAGGGAAGGATGAATTTGAGAGATATCAATTGGAATTTTGTAGCTGATATTTTCTCTTATGACATTCACCAGTTCTCCAAGGTTAGAATCAGAAATCTTATCAAAAGCCTCTTATATAATTCACTATGCAAGAGACATCGCCAATCTTCTTACACTGAGCATGCTTCCCTTATGCTAGCCATTTATTGGTCTATTGCACAGACTGTCTTGCCGGTGATCACATGTAAGATAGCTCCTGCATAAGATCAATTCTTTTTTTCTACTTTTTACTGTAATCAATTTTCTTACAGCCCACATTTTATCATGAATCATATTAGCTATTTCAATTTTACTTGAAAAACATCATAGTGCCTTATTCTTAGAAGCAAATAATGTATTAAACTATGGACAACACTATAACATAAAAATAAGCTAAATTTATTTTTCATTAAATGTAAACATATATTTCTGACAACATTTGATGGTACTCATTTATATTCACTGGTGCCTCAGTCATCAAGGTCACTTGATTTCTGTACTTTGCGACACAGTGTGAGCTATCCACCATCAACACAACAAGCTGTAATTTTGAGAGTAATACTATAAGTGCTTCATCATTTGAAGAGCAGATTATTTCTCATTTTCCTATTGGTTATAAGTCTTTTACAGACAAGAACATGTGCAAAAACATGAGGAAGGCATCCAGTTACTAGTGAATATCGCCCCCCTAGAATAGAAATTAAAACATATCTAAAGGAATTCTTTAATAATCTAAATGTTTAATAATTTTCATTAAAGGATAGAGAAAACTATTTACATAGCAAATTTGTTTAAGATTTATGTCTGTAAAAAGCTAAAATAATAATATTTACTAACTGACTATGGAAACATACAATTGGTGCATTTTGGTTAGTTATAATGCTGAAATGCCCATTCACTTATTTTATTTTTTATTTTATTTATTATTGTTATTTTATGTGTATGAGTATTTGGACTGCATGTATTTGAGTGCACCTGTGCCATGCAGTGGCGCAGAGGTCAAAAGAGGGCTTCAGATTCCCCTGGAACTGGAGTTAAGGACGATTCATAGCCTCCATGTGGGTGCTGGGAATCGAACCCAGGTCCTCTGCAAGAGCAGTCATTGCTCTTAACCGCTGAGCCATCTCTCCAGCATTCACTTATTTTAAATAATTTGTTTGCAGTTCTTGGGACACAGCTCAGTGGTTAAAGTGCTTGCCTGAAAGCATGAGGAAGAAGCTGGATCTTCAGAACTATGCAAAGCTGGGAAGATGTAGTGGCCCACCTGTAATTCTAGCCTCTGAAGGCAGAGACAGAGGATTCCCCAGAGCAAGGGCTGACTAAAGAGACCAGCTGTATCTGTAAAATTTGGGTTTGACTGAGAGATCTTGCCTCAGTACCGAGTGAAGAGCAGTGATCAAGCACAATTCTCATCAAACCAGGCTTTCACTTCTATGATCATACATCTGTACATGCTCCTTCACGCATATTCAACATATGCATATACACTTACACACATCGTATATACAATGAAAAAAGGAAAAATTTTAAAAATCCTTTATTTTCTATCATTGGATAGAATATTCAAGTATGTGACCTTTGTTAGACACGCCTCTTATTGTATTTTCATTGCTGATTTTAAGATATAATGTTAATGAAACAATAGAAAAAATATAACATTATTCTGGATACATGACCATAAGCAAAAGTAGGTCAATCTCTCTATACTAGCTTCACTGTTACCACCACCATCACCATTTTGATATAAGAATATTGCATAAAAACATAAACTACTAGTCTACAAATAACTCATATATCTCTTTACTTAGGTAGCTTTGAAATAGCTTAGTCTTTTACCTGGATAATATGCAAGTTATTAGTGAAATATTGAAATTGGCACAGTATTCTAACAAAAATTGTAATTCATTATAGTGTTTTGTTTGAACATTAGAAAGCAAAAAGTAATGGTACAGGATGAAAAACTTATGAGCCTCCATTTTCAATTGCAAATACTGGCAGTAATGAGAACTGCATTCTGTGCAAATTCAGAAATCATATACCGTGTCTGGACAGTTAGCTCAGTGGTTAAGAACACTAAATGTTCTTTCAGAAGACCTGGGTTCAAATCCTAGCACCCACATGGCAGCTAACAACTGTCTGTAACTCCAGTTCCAGGGGATCAGACAGTCTCTTCTGTCCTCTGTGGGCATTGCAGGACAAGGTTGCACTTACCTGCACTCAGGCAATACACACCTACACATAAAATAAAAATAATAAATAAATTATTTTTTTCAAAAAAAGAAAAAGAAATCATGTACAAACCTTTGGATCTTGTAGCCTCATAAAATGGGGAAAATGAATAATTAAATAAGGAAGAAAAAAACAACAGAAAGGATGTAATGTAATGAATGTAATGAAGTTCTTTCAGTTTTTTCTTCACTGAATTAGTAAATTTAAAAACTGGAAACCAATTGGGACTTTGCACAACCAATATATCTACAATGCAACCTCTACACTTAATGCTCAGGGAAATTCTCAGAAGAGCAAGTGAAAAGATTGGAAGAAGCAGAGGCTCAGGACACCAGCTACTACTTGGTGTTTTCTAGACATGAATAGGGATGCTTCACCCATGAAATCTCAACAAAGTGGTCATCTTACTAAAACCTGTATAGGGACCTCACCAGGTGATATGTCAATGTAGATGAAAACAATTTCCCAAGATCTCACACTTAGACTAGATACAGGTAATCTATGGATGTTCAAGGAAGGAGAATCATTTTTCTCCGTGGTTGAAATCCCTGATGGACCATCCAATCTAGTGTTCAATAATGAACATGTTAGCCTACAAGCAGCATTAAATGGACTCAGTAAGTCCACTATTAAAAATAGTAAGAAAGCAGTCACAAATTTGAGAAGGAGTTGGGGAGATGTGTAAAACATTAGAGGGAAGAGAGAAAGGGTTGGAAATGACGTAAATACAGTACTCATGTGAAATTCTCAAAATACTGAAAACTTTAAATATTGCAAATCAAAACAAACCAAATAGAAAAGTAGCCATCTAGCCATCTAACAAATTTTGCTAAAGATATAATTATACAATTCCTACCATGACAAATGTCTTTTATCCCCAATTGTGATAATTAATATTTAATATCATCTTGATTGGCTTATGGACTCACCAAGTAATTTAGAGACAACTAACGTGATCTGAATGTGGGTGGTATCATTCCATAGGCTGGGGGACCAGATAAGGAAAAGGAGAAGACGGAATATTGTTAAAGGCATTGTGGGTCTGTCTTCTGTTTATGAGGTGAGTTGCTCTGCTCTGCTCCACCCACTCCACCTTACAGACAACATTGAAACTACCACTCTAAATAAGTATTTTTTCTCTTTGAGTTGCTTATCACAGGTATGTTTTCATAATGACACAAAATGTTAACACTATGTTAATTTTCTTAACATTTACCTCACTATTTCATTTAATTAGAATCTTCACATTTTGTAATTTCATAGACCATTTCATAATTAAAAGCAAAATGGAATGAAGTACAATTTAAATACTGACATAATTCAAACTTTAGATCTACTTTTAGTCTAACTTTTGAATTTGTTAATTGCAAGAACATCTGAATACTGAAAATGAGTTATAAATGTCATACATTGTCTAGTTATACATTGTCTAGTTATATAACAAACTCATTGTCTAGTTATACATAGACATTTGTAATATAAATGCATAGAGTATCAATACAATGTAGTTTTATGAAAAACACAAGACAAATTTTAATTGAAAAGGAAAAGATTTAAATTGATAAATTTATTAATGAGTCTTCCTCTTTTTCTGGTCTTTAGAGACAAGGCTTCCCCGTATCTCCAGCTGTCCTGGAACTGAATCTCACAGAGATTTGCCTGAGTCTTCTTCTGGAGGGCTTTGATTGCAGGCCTGCAGCACCATGCCTGGCTTCTAATGAGTCTTTTTAAGAGTATATTTTAAGTTTACAAACATCAACTTGAATATGATCTTATCCAAAGAAAGAAAGAAAGATAAGAATGAAAGATAATACACACATTCTAGCAGATCAACAGACCACAATCAGGGTTATCAATGAATTTGTAAAAGGAGGCTGAAAAATTAGAAAGTGAAACAATGTAATTAAAAAATCATAATGGTCAAGGCTTATGAAATCTGAAGTAAATATTCATTTGTTTATAAAAGAAAATCAGGATCACCATAAGGCACAATCAGAGTTGTCAATACCTCCCATATGATAGTGAGAGTAATTAAAGACACCAACAAGGGAAAGATGAAAGAGAGAGAGAGAGAGAGAGAGAGAGAGAGAGAGAGAGAGAGAAGGAAGGAAAGAAAGAAAGAAAGAAAGAAAGAAAGAAAGAAAGAGAGAAAGAAAGAAAGAAAGAAAGAAAAAGAAATCTGGAATGTTGTAAACAAAATATGCCTCACGCAGGTCAAGAAATGTTAACTGTGATTATATATTATTCTCAGAAATATAGTAAAAATAGGAGAATGCTATATTCAACATACTGAAAGAAAACACTATTAAAGATTTTCTAAAGATTCTTATTTGCAAGGTGGTCATAGTGGACAGGCCTGTATTTCTAACTACTAGGGTTGCAGATTCAAGAAGGTCACAAATTGAAGGCTATTCTATGCTCCTTTTAAGAAATATTTTATTGATTATTTTCAAGTTTAATATATTTTGATCATATTTAGACCTTATCCCTTATTTGCACCCCACTTAAACACTCTTTCCAGTTTTCCTGAACCTTTTCATACAGATAAAGGCCAATGGAACCAAATATGTGTTCCCAAATGTCCTTTGGTGTGTGTTCTATCTAGTGAAACACTCTCAAGAAAATCAGCTTTCCCTCTCATGGCAGTTATTGGTTGCCAGTAGTTCCTCAGCATAGGTTGAGCTTCTTACGCACTTCCTTACTTCAGTGCTGGGATTTTGTATGGCTTGGGCTTGGATGGATCTTGTCAATGCTGTTGCCAGTGCTATAAGTTAGACTCTGTAAAAAGAAGAGGGGGCAGGGGGAAGGAGGAGGAGGGGAAAGAGGAGGAGGAGGTGCCTTGAATGCAGCACCATGACATAGTGTTTACCTAGTATGTGCTAATCCTTAAGTTCCAATCCAAGTATCACTTATTAAAAAACAAAGCAAAACAAGTTTATTTCCAGCAAACATGCTATTTAAATAAATATCATATTAATAATCATACAAAAAACTATTCTTCTGAATTATTTATTATAAGAATGCATTATGGGAGGTGCATAATTGGGAAATCTTGTCATTTCAGAACTTCCCAGAACGAATTTTCCTAAAAAGCATAGACTATGGCCCACTATGCTAATCTATCCAGCTTTCAGCACTTTAGATGTAGTCTCTTGTTGGCTAAAATGTTCTCATGTAATATGTGTCTGGCATGAATATCACCAGCATTGATAGATATGTATTTCAACAGTGTGTCTATATTTTTGTAATGTTGCTGTAATTTATTTTTTTCTGACACAATGCATGAGACTATGTATATTTTTTAAAAAAATTATATATTTAGTTCATAGTTTTACAGATTTAACTTACAAGATAAGGTAGCTCCCTTATGTTGGTATCCTTTGAGTTTCCAAAGATGACATTATATAGGAAATGGACCCAAGAGAGAAAGATAAGACCATGACTCAGGATGCAAGACAGCAAGTCAGGATCCAGAATGAGAATTTTATATCAACAAGACAGAGAACCACAAAAATTAAGTTTCTTATGAGGCAGTCAGTGTGTTCACTGGCTTCCTTCAGATTCTGCCTCCTGAAGGTCCCACTGGCCACATGGAGGAGATCTTCAGTGGCCACATGGAGGAGGAAACCTGCATGATAATGAAGCCTGCATGATATAAAATGCAACCAAACCATGGGAATAGTTCTTTAATGTTCTGATTTAAAATGAAATATTGTGAAGTAATGATTTAAAATTTATGTTGATATGCTTAAAATTTAAACAATATAATTTGTACGTTAAGGCCACTGAAGAAGATGAGAATTAAAAATATTTTTGTTAGTGTGAATTGGATTGTGTCAGAAAAAGAGATATATTGTAATCTTCAGGAAAACCTCTAAGATAATAATTTAAAAGTACAGTATAAGAAAACCAAATAATTAAAGTAATTCTTAGGAAAATATCAATATAATGCAACAGCTATCTGCACTACTAGAACCAAAACCAGACATACTTGAGTATAAGATTGATAGGAATAAATACAACTGTATCAACAAGTAATTACAACTAAATGAGGAAATGGTTCAGCCAAAATGGAAAAGTTAACTGAATTGCTGAAGTCCACAATGAAACCATGTGATATCTTCAGAAGACACTGCTTACATTCACATATCTATATAGGATAACATATTGTGACAAAACCCACTTTACCATGCAAGCAAAAATCTCACACTCATATGCACCTACAGCAATGATGACTGCATGCACAAGACCCAGCAAACTCAAGCACTCAAAAACACAGCAGACCCCAATCTTTATGGGAATGACTGTAGATAGGCTGACTAGACCCCTTGAGCTTGCACTGAGGGATGTCTGTGTACATTGACTTGTCTCCATAGGCCTTAACATAAATGACAAAATGCATGAAATCCAGCAGGGGTCTAGGGGAGGGTGAGGCTGTCATAGGGGTATAAAGATGATTAAGATGTTTTGTATGAAACACACAAAAATACATTAAAACAAAATAAATCATCACATACCTAAAGTGGGGATGTTAACAGATAAATATATAAAATCATCACAGTTGATTTCAAGACAAACAAAACTGTCACAAAGATAAACAGAAGTGTATCCAAATGACACAATTGCATTTATTGTTATAAAAGTTTTAAGGCTATATAAAGTTTGGGTATAGTAAAAATAAGAACATAGGAAATCAATAAGCCAAAAATGATTATGAAAATAATAAGATTAAGAAATATTTAGCTAGAGTAGCAAAAAAGATGAAAATTATTAGGCTCAGAAATAAAAGAGATCTTAATCATATTTAGACCACCTACAGCATCTGCATCACCAGCCCTCCCACTGATTTAATGTATATATGTTAAGATCTTTCAGTTATTCTACGCAGTAATACGAAATAAAATGTTTAAAATATTAAGTAATTAAAATATATGGCCAAATTCACATATTTAACTTATGAAATGGGCAAACTCCTTGGAAAATGCAGCTCTGAAACTGAAAACTTTCATAGACTTATAGCAAGCAACTTAATTGGTTTATGTAATGCGTATTTTTATTGTTTCTGTATATTTCATACAGTAGATCTTATCATATTTACACCATCTCCTCTATCTGAAACCCCTAGCCCTCCCCCATGGGATTCGATGCATTCTGTCATACATGCTGACTCTTCAGATATTACACACACACACACACACACACACACACACACACACACACACACACACACCATCTTATCTTGCTTCCATGGTGAATTATATCAAACATTCAAAATTATTAATATAAACTGCTTATCAATTTGTGTTTATAGAATGAGAGGCAGAATATTTTCCAATTTTTTAATAAGGCCAAAGCTATCAAGAACGCACAGTTATAATTTTGCATTCTTAAGTATAAAAGAAAAAGTTTACATTTTTTCACAAAATTAAATGTACCAAAATATAAAGCAGATTAAACAAACTGTAACCATTTATACCCAGGAATGCAAAATCTATTTCAGAATTGAAATAATTTAAATACTAATTGATAAAATTAAAGGCAAATAAATTATCATCACATTAGATAAAAAGCATTTAACAAAAACCCAGTACACATCCAGATAGAAACAGTGAAATGGGAAAAAGATGAGTGTTTTCTGAAACGAATGTTTGTACACCGTACAAACTGAATGGCTTCCTCTTAGGGTAGGTCATGAGGATAGATTTCCACACTTTGTAATTCTATTCAACATTATATTGCTTATTATAGCCAGTGTTTTTGGAAAAGCAAAAGACATCTTGATGGGAAAAAAAGAAAACTGTTTCTGTTGACACATGGTATATCACAGTATGCAGAAAATTCTATGATGTATTATCAAATTAGAAATAATAGACAAGTTTAGATGGCTTGAAGACAGAAGCTGAGCACTAAAATTTAATTTTATTTCTTTGCATTATTAATGAACTGCATTAAGTTGACCCAAAGGAATACTATTTGCAATAAAACAAAAAAAATTAAATTTAAAAATTAACTTAAGGACAGGACCGTTAGCTCAGTAGTTGAGTGCTAATTGCAGAGGCTACATGTTTTGTTCTGTGCACCTATGTTGGGGGCTCACAACCACCTCAAACGCCAGCTCCAAAGGAGTTGATATTTCTGGCTTCCATGTGAACCTGTATTCACCTGCAGATACCTGCAGACAGGCATGCACACATATTCAAAAATAAACATGCAATAAATGAGGACATGGCATTAAGGGTGTAGTATTGGAAGGAAGGGAGGAGAGATCTGAAAATTATCAAACTATATTGAATGAAATTCTCAAATAAATAAAAAGTACTTTAATAAAACCCCAAATTAAATAAAATTAAAGTTAAAATAACTTTAAAGTAATTGAAAAACGTAGTCGCTCCAAATGACATAAATGTTTTTAATATATCAAAGAATTTTTATAGATTTTTTTCATGGACACTAATCAGAAAATTTATTGTTAAGATATTTGTTGGGGCTGGAGAGATGGTTCAGTGGTTAAGAACACTGTATGTTCTTGCAGAAGACCTGGGTTCAAATCCCAGCACCCACATGGGAGCTAACAACTGTCCATAACTCCAGTTACAGTGAATCAACAGCCTCTTCTGTCCTCCTTGGGCATTGCATGACACGGGTGCGCTTACATACATACAGGAAATACACACATACATATAAATTAAAAATAATAAAGTATTAAAAAGATATTTATTGTTTTCAAATTGAGGTACATATTCAATGCTATCCTTACCAATTTTAATCTGTCATCTATTTATTTATTTATTTGTTTGTTTGTTTATTTATTTATTTATTTATTGGTCTTTTTGAGAAAGGGTCTTCCTGTAGCCCCAGCTGTCCTGGAACTCACTGTGTAGACTAGGCTGGCCTTGAACTCACAGATATCCACTTGCCTATGCCTCTCGAGTGCTGGAATTAAAGGCGTGTGCCACCACGCCCAGCTAATCTATTTATTTTTAAAGTGATTTACTTTAACTGAAAAAAATATAAAGCATGCATATTCATCACTTACCATGTGATGTTTCTACACATGCATGTATCATGTAATGAAAAAGTCGAATTAATAGGTTATTATCTCAAATATGTTGCATTTGTGATGAAACATTCAAGCCGGATTATGACATTGCTAATGATAGTCATCCAATTTTGAAGCAGGGCACTCAGATTTGTCTTTTATTATTTCATTAGTTTTATATTTTAAGTAGAGCACATTTTCTAGTAGAAATTTCAATCATAAACTTATATTATTAGTATTTCCTAGTAATATCTCAAGTGGATTAACTTTGCCTAATACAGAAACTAATAAAATTCTTAACGTGGAAACTACCGTGGGCTAACGTATTACAGATACATTTGGGAAATGAATTGCTTTCATATTAATAAAATAGCCTATGGCAAGTTTGATATGTTTGGGGAATCAATTCAAAAGTTATAAGTTGTTTAATGAACCTTACACTTATTCTTTGGGGAAAAATTTTATGCTAAAGCATTTTTACTTTTTCTTTCAATTTCTTTTAAAATTCATATTTTATACGTGTTATAGAATTTTTGCTATTATTAAATTTAAACATAGATGCAAAGACAGCATTAACTTTTAATTATAGTTTAATTTAATCAAGGTTATTATTTACAAAATAACTTATCTTTATTATTACTTAATAAGCATATTTCAAATACATGAAAAAGCTAATTTTGACATATTAATAATACTGTATATTTTTAAAATAAGATACCATTCCAAGAAAGTTCAAGCTGTGTTATTTGAGAGTATGCTAATACGTATTCATTTATAAACTTACTAAAATGCTCAAAATTAAACAAAAAGGGGGGTTTAAATCTTTATAATAAAGCTTACATTCTATTGTTGATGCATAGTAACACAGCTTCCAAAGAAAATGAGGCATTATTGTAAGGTAAAGACAACCTTGGTGAATTTCTATCACCTCACAGTAAAACATCAACACCAGCCTCTTTCCCTTCCAGAGCAATGTTAGCTAAGTCTTGTCTCACGACATGGGTAAATTCCTCTGAAAAATTCATATAAGTAAATAAGATACTATTACTCATAATAAATGTTTTAGCAAGAAAAATATATGCCAATATATTGAAGAATTTGAGGGATAGAAATATAATAATTTGGTTCTATTTTGATAAATTACTATGATAATTTATTATGACTGCTGTTAAAAAATAATTTAGGGCTCTGCTTCCCTGGGTCTGCAGGACCCATAGGCCTCTCTCTGACCTGCAGGCCTCTCTCTCCAGGGTAAGTCTATCCTGCACTCCATGCCTTGACTCCCCCAATGTCACTCACCCTCCCATCTCCCCCACCTGTCTCACCTCCTAGCCTGGGTCCTGTCCCATTCCTTGTCTTGGCGACCCAGACACCTGGGGAAACACCATTGCTTCCTGATCCTGTGCATCCAGAGCAACTCAGTTCCTTCTTGGGTCCCCAAGAGCACTCTGTGTCTGGTCCCACCCTCACCTCCCTCTGCCTCTCTAGGTCTGCAAAACCTGTCAGCCTCTTTCCTGGACACCAGGGATGACATTTTCTCTTCCTGTTCCTTTGCATCCAGACAAACCCAGATCCTTAGTGGAGTCCCCAGGGGACCTTGGGGGTGCCTCCCGCCCCCATCTTCCTTTGCATCTCTGGGTGGCAAGGCCATGAGCTGCCTTAGACCAGTACCTTTCCTGGGGCCAGCTCCCAGGCCAGCTCAACCCCCAAATTCCGGAGGCCAAAATTTATCCTGGAGGGATCCAGATCTTAGGAGGAAGCCTGAGAGCATCTGATCCTCATCTGATTTGGGCCTCTGTGGGAACTCCTGAAGGTAAAAGCAATCTGGCCACGCTAATATAAAAATAAAAGAAAGAACTGGAAGCCTAGAGGAAACAGCCTTTCATGCCCAAAAGTAAACCACAAAGACACATCAACTTCAAAAAAAAAAAAAAAAAAAAAAAGCAAATCTAAACTTGAAAGCTTGAGTCTCACACAAGTATCAGAAACTGAAAAAGAAATGCACCTGTCAAAATCACAGAGAAAAAATAATAACATGAAAAACAAAAATAACATATCCTCACCAAATACCAGAAGTACTCTAGAGGAGTACAATGATAACCCCCTAGAGATAATTCAGGACATGGAACTCGAACAGTTATAAACATGATAAAATAATTCAGTGAAATTAAAGAACACACAAAGAAATCAAAGAAGTGAAGGAAGATACACTTCTGAATGAATTCAGAAAAGAGTTAGAAATATTGAAGAATACTCAGGCCGAAATGAAGAAGGAAGTAAAACACCCAGTAAGCTAATTAGAAACGACAGGAGAAAGCCTCACCAATAGGATGAATGAAATGCAAAACAGAGTATCAAGACTGGAAGATAAAGTTGGCGAACTGGACCATTCAAGCAAAGATTATGAAAAATTTAAGAAAACACAAGAATGGAATATGTAGGAATTACATGACACAATAAAAAGACAAAACTTATGAATCATAGGCATACAGTAAGAAGAAGAATCCCTAGAAAATGGCATGGACCAGATCTTCAACAGACTCAAGGAAGAAAATTTCCCAAAATTAAAGAAAGACAAAAGAGAAACAACAAGTCACATATAAAGGAAAACCCATTTGGATTACAGCTGACTATTCAGTGCAAACTATGAAAGCCAGAAGAGCCTGGACCAAATAACTCCCAGTTTTAAATGACCACAGATGCCAATCCAGACTACTATATCCAGCCAAAATATCTATTATAGTCGAAGGGGAAAGAAAAATCTTCCATGACATAAATAGACTGAAGGAATTCATGTCCACAAAACCAGCCGTTCAGAGAGTTCTGGAAGAAATACAAAGTTCTGAAGAAAGGAATCAATATACCCAAGGGGTTGTGGAAAGAAATTAAATGAAGGTATAACTGTGGAAAAGTACAGCTATATCAAGAATGTGAACAGAAATAAAAATGACAGGATTCAATACTCAACTTTCTTTAATAACTTAAATATTAAGGGACTGAACTCCCAGTCAAAAGATAAAGGCTAGATGAATGGGTTAAGAAACAAAACCCACCTTCTTTTGTCTGCAAGAAATTCATCTCACTTTCAAGGAACGGCACTATCTTAAAGTGAAAGGATGGAAAAAAATATACTAAGCAAATGGTACTAAGAAAAAATCAGGGGTAGCAATTCTAATATCTGACAAAATAGACTTTAAACTAAAACTAATCAGATGAGATAAAGAGGGCCACTTTATTCTGATCAAATGAACAATAACTCAAGAAGATATTATAATCATGAATATATATTCACCAAACTGTGGTGTACCCAACTTCATAAAAACAATACTACAGGACTTTAAGACCCAGATTAATCCCAACTCAATAATAGGGGACTTCAATACCCTACTGTCTCCATTAGATACATCAACAGGGCAGAGGGTTAACAGAGACATCTGAATTAAACACCATATATCAAATGGACTTAACAGACATCTACCGAGCATTCCACCCAAACACCAAAGGATATACTTTCTACTCAGTACCCCATGGAACCTACTCCAAAATTGACCATATACTGGTGCACAAAACAAACTTCAACAAATATAAAAAGATCGAAATAATTCCATGCATTCTACCACACCACAATGCAATAAAGCTTACAATCAACACCCGAAGAAGCCCTAATCACCACATGAACACATGGAGATTAAACACCACACTCCTGAATGATGAATGGGTCAAAAGAGAAATTAAGAAAGAAATAAAAGTATTCCTGGAACTAAATGAAAAGAACAATACAACACAACAAAACTTCTGGGACATGCTGAAAGTGGTCATTAGAAAAAGGAAAGAACACAAATAAATGACTTAACACTGCAACTCAACACACTTGAAAAGCAACAGCAAACAAAACCCAAACTCAGCAGACAAGACGAAATAACAAAAATCAGGGCAGAAATCAATGAAATTGAAACAAAGAAAACAATACAAAGAATCAACAATTCCAAGAGCTGGTTCTTTGAAAACATAAACAAGATTGACAGACCATTAAGCCCAGTTTACCAAAAGAAAGAACCCCTCTAAATCAACAAAATCAGAGATGAAAGGGGAAACATTGCAACAGACACCAGAAAGATACAGAACATTAAAGGGAATATTTTAAAAACCTATGTGCTACTAAATTGGAAAACCGAAAAGAAATGGATGGATATCTAAAGGCATGGGAACCACCAAAACTAAACAAAGAAGAGATTAACAGCTTAAACAGACCCATATCACAAAAAGAAATTGAAACAGTAACACAAAACTTCCCGACTAAAAAAAAAATCCCAGGACCAGATGGCTTTAAAGCAGAATTCTATCAGGCATTTTAAGAAGATCTACATCCAATACTACTTAATTTACTCAAAAAGATAGAAATGGAGGGAGAACTTCCAAATTCCTTCTATAAAGACAGCATCACTCTAAAACAAAAGCCAGGTAAAGATACAACCAAAAAAGAAAACTATAGACCTATATCCTTAATGGACATAGATGCAAAAACTCTCAAGATACTTGCAAACTGCATACAGACACACATCAAAAAGATCATCCACCAAGATCAAGTCGGCTTTATCCCAGAGAGGCAGGGAGGGTTTAATATACGCAAGTCAATCATAAAAGTAAATCATATAAATGGGCTCAAAGACAAGAACCACATGGTCATCTCAATAGATGCAGAGAAGGCCTTTGACAAAATTCAACATGCATTTATGTTCAAAATCCTAGAGAGAATTGGACTGGAGGGAACATACCTCAACACAATTAAAGCCATATATAATAAAACCCACAGCCAACACCATTCTAAATGGAGAAAAACTGGAAGAATTCCTATTGAAATCAGGAACCAGACAAGGCTGTCCACTATTTCCACTTCTCTTTAACATAGTGCTTGAAACTCTAGCAAGAGCAATAAGATGAGGACAGGAAATTAAAGGGGTAATAATTGGAAAAGAAGAGATCAAATTATCCCTTTTTGAAGATGATATGATATTATATCTAAGAGATGCCAAAATTCTACCAGAAACTCCTAGAAATTATCAAGTTCAGTAAAGTGGCAGATTTCAAAAGTAACCTACAAAATTCTGTAGCTTTTCAATGTACCAGTATGAAGCAATCAGAGAACAAGTAAATGGAAATACTCCCCTTCACTATAAGCAAAAAAATTAAATATCTCAGAATAAACCTGACCAAAGACATTAAAAAGCTCTACAAATAAAATTTTAAATTATTAAAGAAATAGATTGAGGAAGACATGAGAAGATAGAAGGACCTCCCATGCTCATGGATTGGAAGAATTAATACTGTAAAAATGACCATCCTACCAAAAGTCATTTATAGATTCAATGCAATGCCAATCAAAATTTCCATGACATTTTTCACAGAATTTGCAAAAAAAAAATCCTAAGATTCATATGGAAGTACGAAAGTCCTCAGATAGCCAAAACGACACTGAGCACTAGGAGCAATGCCGGGGGATTACTATACCAGATTTTAAGCTATATTACAGAGCTATAGTCATAACAACAACATGGTACTGGCACAAAAACAGATCCACAGATCAATGGAACAAAATTGAAGACCCAAATGGGAGTACACTCAATTTCAGCCACTGGATATTTGACAAATGGGTCAAGGATATTCACTGGAGGAAAGACAGCATGTTCAGCAAATGGTGCTGGTGAAACTGGATCTCCACCTGTAGAAGAATGAAACTAAACCCCTATTTTTCACCCTGCACAAAAGTCCATTCCAAACGGATCAAAGACCTCAATGTAAATCTGAAATTCCAAACCTGTTAGAAGAAAACATTGGGGGAAACCTACAAGATATAGATGTAGTAAAGAATTTTCTAAACTGCATATCAATTGCTCAGGAATCAAGGGCAAGAATTAACAAATGGGACCTCATTAAACTAAAAAGCTTCTGTACATCAAAGGAAGCAACAAAAGAAGCAATCAGAAAACCCACAGAATGGGAGAAAATCTTTACAGTGATATGTGTTACCAGTGACACATCTGACAGAGGTTTAGTATCCAGAATATATAATTAACTCACAAAACAGAGAATCAATACAAGAAGCACCCCAATTAAAAACTGGGCTAAGGAGTTGAACAGAGAGTTCTCAAAATAAGAAGTAAAGATGGCTATGAAACATCTTAAAAGATGTTCAACATCACTAATAATTAGGGAAATGCAAATTAAATCCACTTTAAGATTTCACCTTGCCCCAGTCAGATTGGCTAAGATCAAGAGAACAAATGATACCAAATACTGGAGAGGTTGTGGGGAAAGGGGAACACTCATTCACTGCTGGTGGGGCTGCAAACTTGTTCAACCCTTATGGAAAGAAGTGTGGAGAATTCCTAAAATACTACAAATGAACCTACCATTTGACCCAGTTATACCACTCTTTGGCATATACCCAAAGAACTCATCGTACTCCAGAGAGACTTCTCTGGAAGTCTCTGGAAGAAGACTAAGTGTCCCTCAATTGACGAGTAGATAATGAAAATGTGGTTCATTTATACAATAGAGTGCTACTCAGCAATAAAGAAAGACAAAATCATGAAATTTGCAGGTAAATGGTTGGAAGTAGAAACTGTTGTTATATTAAGTGAAGTAACACAGACTCAGAAAAAAATCGACATATGTTCTCCCTCATATGTGTATCCTAGAACCAAACCCTGATAAGTGAGTATGTATCCAGATGTAACTACAGGAACCTGTATGATGGAATAGAAACAGGGAGGTAAAGGAAAAGAAAGAATCTGAAAAAGAAGAACAATAGGAAACAGGCCTTACTAAGACAGATATGGACAAAAATTGGGTTATTTTAAGGGTATACAAGGTATCTAGGGGAAAAGGGGAAAGAAGGAGCTCAACAGAGGTAGGACCATAGGAGAAGGGTATTATTAAGGGAGAAAGGGGGGAAATGGGCACCTTAAGTGGGAAAAGTATGGTGGAAGGGTGAGACTATGTGAGAGATAAATAATGCCTAGCTAGTTTTGAAAAACAGAGGAATCTTATTAGTCCAACAACCTACTGAGAAATTATACAAACAACTAGATCAAGGAATGTGATATATGTCTAGGCAAGGTTTATCTGAGAACAACTGCCCTTTATCCAAGCTTTATCTACATAGCACATGGTAATTAAAAGTAGCAGACTGGTGGAACTAACCTTCTTGGATTTCTAACAGCCATACTTTGAGGCCTATACTAATTTGGTGAGAGGAACATAAAGGACAATTTTGCCCTCCTAGGTTGACTAAGTTTCTGAGGACTATGAGCAGCTCTCAAAATGTAACTGTTGAGATTCTCCTGTCCCTGATCAAGGAGGCCATGCACACCCCACCAGATGGACTTGAGCCAGTGTCCAGTCCACAAAGAGGAGCATCAACACAGAGAAAACATTTCCTCCATGCTTCCAAGTGAAGCCAGCCATGGTCAAACAGGACAAAGGAGCCAGAGGCTCCTCCCAGCCTCATGTGACCCCTGAGGAACAGATCCTCAAAAGACCTTAAGAGTAAAAATAATTTGGTTTATCTGGGCTAACTGTATGGCCTTAAACACCCAAAAGGAAAGTATAACCAAAGATTAAAGGGGCCAATATAATTTCTTAAGAGTCCATATGCATAGCTAACAGCTTCATAACAAGCAACAATGCCAGATAGGATATAGCTTCTTTTGAGTTGTTGGCCAAGGTGACCAAAGTGTCTCCCAAATAGTAACCCAGCATAGAACTGAGAAAATGAGCAGCAGACCCCAATCTTATCTAAAGGAGTATTGACAACTGATTGCTGCTAGAAGAGAAACAGCTGACTCTCCTAAAACAACGACCTCTAGATAGGCTGTCTAGATTCAGCAGAAGGGCAAGTAGTGGGGATTGTCTGGGGTGGCAACAATACAGCAGACAATAGCAGGGATATCAGAGTATAAGGGCTCTAGTGGAGGGAGGAAGGCTATGGGAGGGTGCCATCTGGGAAGCGGTTATACAGTTGAATAAGATGGTTTGGGATGTTCTGTATGATACACACAAAAAAATCAACAATTTTTTAAAAATATATTGAGGAGGAAGCATGGAAATTTATGTCATGCTAATTAGTAGAGGTGACAAACATTACCATTGAAATCTTCCCAATGACTTCATAGACATACACAGGCACCAAGGATCCAAGGGCAACCAATTATGACTCGTAATAATCAGAAGCATACAGATTAGAGATGCATGCACCAATATCTCAGTGTTAGTAGCAAAAACAGTGAGTCTTTCTTCAAGGAATAATATATTCTAAAATGAAATGAAGAGCTTTTTTAAAGATTAAAAAGTCATTCAATTTTATGTCTTACAGGGCATATACTGACTTCAGTAATGTATAACTGCATTAACTCACCTGTGAACCTAGAAACTTGCATCCACTTATGAAAGAGGTGTACTCTTGCTCTGTAGTGTGTTGTTGAATATGTTAAATCTGTAGTGAAATGCTTCTTCTAATCATGTAGTTATTAAAAATTTTTTTAAATGATAAAAAATAATTAGTAGATGTGAAAAACACTACCATTGAATTCTAGTGATGAATTTATATCCATGCTCAGATGCCAAGGAGCTCAGAAAGTAAGCGTCACTAGTAATAATCATATATAGAGAGATTAGAAACGCATGTGCAAACATCTTAATGTCAATTTCATTGAAAATGAATTTTTCTGTATGTAATTGTGTATTTTAATAATGAAATGGAGATCTTTTTTTTAAAGATTAAAGCCTCATTTAATTTTATACCTTATAGGGTTTATACTGATTACAATATTGTATAACTGTAATAATTCAATTGTAAACCTAAATATTACAGCCAATTTTGAAAAAGATGCATCTCTTCTCAGAAAATTGTTATTGAATATGTCAGTGTTGTTGCAATGAAATGCTTCTTCTAAAAAACATGCTTGGCGGTAACAAACACTAACAAGTGAGTAAATATTTGTTTATTTCAATAAATATGCTAACTGTATTTCACAGTACAAAAGGCAGAAGAATGTTAGAATCTGTTTTGGAATTAGTGCAAAAATGATGTCCTACTTTGTGTGTGATTTTCATGGAAAGAATAGATTAGGGAAAGACAAAGAAACATCAGAAACAGCTTTATACGAAGCCAGCCAGTTTTCTACTTTCAAAATACAGTCTTTTCAAAACATGTCTCATCTGTGTTATGGATAGATGATGGAGCAGTGCTAAGTGGAATGTAATTAAAAGGTAATGTCACCAAGGCTTTGAGAAATAATAGATTGGTAAACCTAGAGTGATCATGATCAAAGTTTAGTAGAACATTTTTTACTTTAATAACCTCAATTTCAAATACTATAGTAAACTCAGTATTTTATATTCTGCTTAGAAATAATTCATGTTATAGTTGAATTATACTTTAAAATAATTGAGCAGACATTTTCAGTTAACTTTAACAAGTGCTAAATTCTTGTTTCTCTTTGAAGGATAATTTTATCATCTCAAACTCCTTATCAGTAAATACTAACTAGTTACATTTGATCCCAATCAGCTTTGACATAATTTATAATATGCATCTTTCATATTGATGAATAATTCAAATAAGTGTCTATTATTAGTAAACATGATGAGGAAGAAAACTTGAAAAACTTAGAACACATTTCCCATTAATAGTCTCTAATTTTCTGACAAAAGAGACAAGTTTTCACAAAGGCTTAAGTTAGACTATTTCACACTAAAACATCATAAAATATTATAACCTGTCCTCCCAACTCAACAGATAAACACCAAATATTATGAGTGTTAGTGTCAAATTGAGTCTATATCAGATAGGTGTGCTTAAAATCATTATTGTTCTATAAATCAAAATGTAAAATGCCAAGAGGACTGCCTTAGAAATATATAAAACTGCACCAATGCTATTAACTGGTGTTATGAAAATATATACATACATACAGCTTCACTTTCCATGCTGCTGTGAGAATTTAAATTTTGTAATATATAGTCTATATTTATACAGAAAATTACACATCTTTTGCTATTACCTAATAGAAAAAGTGTAGGTATTTAAAATCCATCTTTTTTTCTCATTTTGACTTTTCTCATCTGAAAAAAATTTCTATGCATATCTCATACCTTTACTACAATATAAATTTACATAATTTATATAATTTCTCAATTATTTTTGTATTTAACTTTAATGATAGGTCAGTCCAGCCAGAGAGATATTCAAACCTGGTAATTCCATTTTCAAAAGCAATGGTAGGGCTATTCTGTGCACTTTTGTTCAATTAAAAGATCAAAATCATTTTGATTTCTATAACTAGTAATGAGTGTAAAAGTATGTTATGTTTAAAATACATATGCACAAATGAAAATATAAAGACATTCACAGAAAACTAACTTCATCTGTTCAAAATTTCAGTGTAATTTAAAAAAGTGATTACTAGTGGTGAGTGTGTAATGTGAATACATTTAACAAACAGGAATGTGTGAAAGTTGTTTCTATTGAATGCTGGTAGTGTGCAAAGACACGAGAAGAGTGAGGACAAGTACAGCATTCCTCAGGAGCCTGTTATTCACACACTTTTACAAATTTAATAACTCTCTTATTTCTGAAACAAAACACCAAAGGGAGCAGCTAATTCAAAATTTTATTCTCTAATGATGTGTAGGCAGTATATAGGTTTTAGAATAAGTTTTGTATGTGTGCTAAACACCTTTCAATTTTGACTACTGGTAAAGAAATTATGCTTGATGCTTTTCTAATACTGGGCAATCCATAACTTTACTTTGAATAGCATTACCAAATTTGGTCAAATCAACAAAATGTATAACTTATGTGTGGTTAAGGTTTACACTGTACAAAATTGTCGTACAAATATGTGAAACACTAAGATAAAATGTTCCTATAAGGACTAAATTCCCTGTCATTTTTCATGTTTTGTTTATTAAAGTGATGCATTATCATGAATAAACATGAGTATGTATCTATTAATATGCATAATATGCAGAGTAGTTATGTTCATAAATATTTCAGATTCTAATTTATACTCCCTTCTTTCTTGACTTTAAAATCTGATTTTCATGTATGTATATACAATTACATTTTTCTATCATGCCTCATTTTGATTCTCTATTAAAATCCAACATATAGAATCAAAATTACTTTGTAGGTTCATTACTATATTTGAGACAATGATGTACTTTTGTAGAAAGACATATATTAATAGATTCAATAGTACTGCATGTGGGTGTCAGGACTCACCATTCACACATATGAGGCACATAATTTTGGTTAATTTCTAATCACTCAAATTTCAAACACTCATAAATTAACTTTGTGAGCTTTTGGAAGTCACACACTTATTTTGAAGAAGGAGACAGAGAGTTTTAAATTTCACACCCATTCCCACAGTTTTGGATACAGATCTAAGTTATATCTCTAGTAGTATTTATCCTTCCCTGTGATTATTAACAGTACTGATACTTTATTATTTAATACATAAATGTACCTTTCTAGTGGCCAGTGAGATAGCTTAGTTCATACAGAAGAATTCTGCCAAGCTTGACAATCTGAATTCAATTCCCAAAACCCAAACAGAGAAAGGAAAAACCAACTCCATATGTTGTCCTCTAATACAAACATGACAACACTCATATAAATAAACACACAAGTATATACAAAATAAATAACTGAAAATACAATAAAATAAATAGCCCTCTCTATATAAATTTGATTTTAATGTCTTCTTTACTACCTTCTTTCTTTTTATTCAGTGTACAGAAGAGTTCTCATCAACCATGTGGTGGTTAAATAATTTAATATTTATCACCTTTTTAACGTGTGTACTACAATCTCTACCCTGTGTAGAATTCAATGTCAGAAAATTTAAATTGCTTATTTATTAGATCACTGATTAATTCTGAGACAATGACATCTTCCACGGATTTATAATGTTGCGATTTTAAGAGTGAGCATGATTCTTTATGAAATCCTATCTTACTTTCCACTGTTTTTGGTCCACCTATTTAAACATAATAGCACATGTTTTTGTAATGTGATTGGTAATGCTTGCAAATTCAAATGTATGTATGTGTGAAAGCATGTATATTCTATATATGTATGCAAAAACGATACTTTACATTGGGAAAAAAAAAAAAACTCTCTGGGGTTGGAGAGATGGCTCAGTGGTTGAAAGCATTGACTGCTCTTGCAGAACAGCTAAGTTCAATCCCCGCACCAACACGGCAGCAAACAACCATCCATAACTCCAGTTCCAGGGGATCTAACACTTTCTGACCTCCATGGGCATTGCAAGACATGGGTGGACTTACATACATGCAGCCAATACACTCCTACACAAAAAAATAAAATAATAAAATAGGGGACTGGAGAGATGGTTCAGTGGTTAAGAGCACTGACTGTTCCTGCAGAAGACCGGAGTTTGAATCCCAGAAGCCACATGAAGGCTATGAACCGTCCTTATCTCCAGTTCCAGGGGAATCCCAAGCCCTCTTCTGACCTCTGTGGCATTTCACGACTCGGGTGCACTCACATACATGCAGGCAATACATTAGTACACATAAAATAAAAAAATAATAAATAAAATATTTTTAAAATAATAAAATACATCTCTTTATATTTAATGATATGACGTTAAAATATTTAACAAAGACATGTAAATAATAAAACTCCTGTTGATTTAAGGAAGGTAATTTAGTTTATACTACCCGTTTATATCTTCAAGTAATCTCTGATTTAAACATAGCACTAGAGTGGACATTGCCTATGCTGGGTCTCTCTCATGGTCTAGGTGAATATGATTATTTCTTTATAATTTATTGAGCTACATTACCTTTATTTATCCAAAGACTATCATGTTTAACCCCTGTTTTTTACTAGATGGTAATCCAGTGTGTCTCCTAATCATCAGTCACAATCCTCTAAATAATGCTTGCTCATTCTTTTCTGGAATTTTAGTGTTTGCAGTAACTGTCTTTCTCTGGCACAGTTATCATCATTGTCATCGGTAATTTCAAGAATTCAGTAAATTGTCCCTTATGATCTATCATCCGCTTTCCATTTCTATAACCCACTAACCTTTATAGGTCCATGTAGGGAAACTTAGAAACCAGACTTTATCATTGCTGTAACTCTCAACTCCTCCTAGTCTTGGGTATAGTACACTACGTTACCACTGCTCTACAAGCTCACCCATCCAGCATGGTTTGATTGCTACTAACCTATTCAATGAATTACATGAAATTCAAAGCATTTTCCCTGTACCCATAATTTTCCTACCTCATTCAACATGTCCCACAGGCATACCAATAACTTACAATTTTTCTAACATTAAATATAAGGAAACTTCAGGATATAAATCATAGAGAAGTAGACCACTGGGGAATGGATTTCTAAGACTGTATGTACCTCACCTGTGGCCGCTTCTTCACTCTCTATTTCCTATTTGCCATTGGTGAACAGTTTCCTTTACCACACACTCCTTTCCTCCATGGTTTTCTGCTTCAGCTCAGCACAAATATTGGAGCCAGCTGATTCCTTAGAGGTCACTGGAGTCCTACCCATACCACTTTGCTAGGATCTAACCATCACTTTAAGAGCTGTACAGTGTGTAAAAGTGTATTAAGTTCTCCTTATAAAGCTACTCATTTGCTATTGGAAAACATAATTTCAATAGTCAAATATTAAAAATATAGTGATGAATAATCGTTTCCATGTTTCCATGTATAATACTGTATGAATTTTAAGGTTAAATTCCAAGAATATTGGTTATCTAGTGAAGGAAAGAGCAGATATATTGACTCTTTCACAAGTAAACAATTTTCCAAAATATTGTAATAATCCATTCCAATCTTCTAGACAAAAGTAGAATTTCAAGGTATTTTTTTATTCACCTGTTTAGTGGTCTTCCTAAATATCAGTTCATACAGCTGATATTTCTGTTTTATACATGTACATCAGATTTGCTCAGACGTTGATATTTTCTTTTTTGATTTATATTTGATGTGTTTTCTGATTTTTTTTTGTATATTTTAGAGGAATTTTTGTGTTTTTCATAAACGACATCTAAATAATCTTTACATCTCCTTCTGCATTGACACCTTCCCACAGCCACAGCACAGGATTTCATGCAGTCTTTCATTTATGTTTATCAAAATATTTTATTATTTTCAGTTTATACATATGAATGTATTGCCTGCAAGCATGTAAGTGCACCTGTGTTGTGCAATGCCAGCGGGGGTCAGAAGAGAGCACTGGATCCTTGGGAATTAGAGTTATGGAAGGTTTTAGTCATTGTGTTGGGAACAGAGTCTGGGTCCACTGCAAGAGCAACCAGTGCACTTAACCGCTTGAACCATCTCTCCAGTCCCAAGTTTTCTGAATATTTTTATTGTCATTTAATTTTTATTTTTATTGCTCTGTGTGGAGGATATGTTTGTGTGTGTGTGTATGTGTGTGTGTGTGTGTGTGTGTGTGTGTGTGTGTGTGTACACATACTACAGTATACATGTGGAAGTCAGAAGACAACTCTTAGGAGTGGGTTCTCTCCTTCCACCTTATTGAGGCAAGGTCTCACTTACTGCTTTTACCACTCTGTGTAACCCAGGCTACCTGGCACTCTGTAGGAGTGCTGGGGTTACAGACATGGATCACTGCATATGACGTTGTTACATGGGTTCCACAGTTCAAATTTAGGTCATCAACCTTGCACAGCAAGTTATTTTACTTGCTTCAAATTTACCATCCTACCAGAACCAAATATTAAATATACATAATTTACTACTTTAAAATATTGTATCCTTACTGTCATCTGTTTAATATTATGGAGTTCTTGTCATGAAAGTGATTTAAAATGATGGAAAATCTTAAATATGTTCTACATGATTTTTGCTTTGTTAGTGATAATTCAAGTTCTTTCACATTCCCAAGATTTAAAAATACATTTCATCTGTATTTTCTGGTGCTACTGAGAACCTTTTATTTTATTTCATTTTCTGGGCATTTTAATGTGATATTTTTATGTCCTGGTCTTTATCTGAAGTTTTTGTTTTGCATGTGAAATAGCAATTTTATTTCTATTTTAAATATTTTGTTTATATTCATTTAGTGTAGAATGACATCAGGATTATATAACAAGTTTTCATATATGTAAAATTGGGATTACTTTTAAGTTCATTTTCCAGTTCTTCTAACTCGATGGTCTACCCCAATACATATAGATGATCATTTAAATTTACAAGATCTTTCTTATTGAAAAAAATAAATTTAGTTATTTATGATACAATTTTTGAAATAATTCTGTATATTTGAGACAATTTTTTTAGAAAAGCATGATTGAAGGTTTTTATTTTATTTAATATTCCTTAGTTTCTATTATCAAATTTATTTTTTGAGGGTTAATTTTATAATCAGCTTTCCTTGATTTTCTTTTAACACCAAATATTTATTTTGTAAAATCATTTGTCAGACTTTCATGTTAAAAACCTGAAGTATCCTGCTGGAAAGATGGCACAGTGCTTCCAAGCACTCTGCTCTTGGAGAGGATCTGGGTTTGGTTCCTAGCATCCATTTGGCAGCATGCAACCTTCTGTAACTCAAGTTGCAGGGAATCTAATACCCTCTTAATGTCTTCTATGAACACCAGGCACATATGTGGTACACATACACACATACACACTCCTTAATATAAAATAAAGGTAAATGAGTTTTTTGAGGGAAAGACAGAAGTTGCATATGTAAAACTGAAATTTATTTTTTCCTGTCCATCAAATTCACCTAAACAGATCAGTTCACCTGTACCAATGTACTAGAATAAGATAGTATGAATGAAGTATTTCTAAGGTTTAGAATGCAACGAAGAATACTAAAGCCATGTGTGTCTTCTTCAGCTAACATACATGATGTTACTTTCAACACAATAAGTAGTGTAAATGATTTTTTTGTAATGTGTCTAGTTGCATGCTAGATTATTTTTTATGAATTTGTGACGTTGAATCAATTGGAAGAACACTAGTATATATGACAGTAAAATTGAATCCTGTCTTTTCTTTTAAAATTAAATTATTTTAAATAGGAGCATGAGAACATAAAAACTGTGTATAGTAATGGAGATTTCTGATATTTTGATACATATAGACCATCTAATCACTCTGCTGTGTAATAGCACAATTGGACTTTCTTATTCCTGAGGGGAGGACAATACTCCTTAACTATTCCTTATCTCTTCCTCATTGCTCTTCCCTGTCTGGTGTAACCTCCTCTGTACTCTCAATTATTAGGAAATCATTTTTTTGAGATTACACATATGAGTAATATAATTTAATTCTCTTATTCTCTGCCTGACTTATTTCTCCTAATATAATTTTTTACTGTTTCAACTCTCATTTTCTTTTTTTAAATAAATAATTTATTCATAATTTCATACATGCATGTAAGGTGTTTTGATCAAACATGTGTCCATTCCATCCCCTGCAACTCTTCCAGTATCTCCCCATCACTTTTTTCTGATAACTTCATGTACTCTTTCTTCTTTGATTGATTTATTTTTAATGGGGATTTTGGCTACTCTTTCCCCCCTTCTGAAGCAGTAGCCCTAAAATCTTTTAAGGATTAGATGAAAGCTCCCAAATATTTTCGATATTTTTGGCCTTTGGAATGGAGTAAGTTGCTAAGAGGCCCAAAGACATTATGACTTTTAGTCAAGAAACTGACTACTTTTCTTTGGGGTCTTTTTACACTAACTGCCTAGCAAATTCCTACCTCTTATTCTTATTACACCATCCTTAAAGAGGTTACCCAACTTGCCAATATGGAATCCAGATGCAGAAAGCTCTGGCTTCTTCCATGCTGAACAGGGACACAGGGTGAGGCAATTGGAGTACCCCTTCAGTGGGTCTATCTAAAAGACTCCCAAATTGCACAACTCTTATTTCTAGGGGGAAAAGAAAGTCCTTGAATCATGAATAGGAGATGTGAAGAAGTAAAGCCAGGGTAATTAGCATTAAAATTCTAGACAGGGAACTAGAAAAAGTTATAACAGGGCAATTTTCAAACGTTCATATGAGAATCCACTGGAATTTCTTGACAAGGGCTTCCATAATTATCTCTCTATTGGATCACTCCTCATTTTTCTTTTGTCTCCCAAAGCTGGGCTCTAGAGTGATGGATTAAGAATTTGTTTTCTGGTAGTTTGATAGCTGTGGCAGTGATTAGAATCAGTGTCAATTCCCTCTCAAAGGCTTCTACATAGAGAGAGAAAACAAATTTATCCATCATTTTAGCACAATAGCTGGTTGTCTCCCTTAGCTACAGGTGGGCACTACAGTATTGGAGACCAAGATTTGAAGTCTTACATCTGAGCAACACTTTCCAGTTAGGAACAAAATCTTCAGTGAGAAATAATTTTCTAATTAGTTGTTTTTCATTTTGGGGTGTTTGTTTGTTTGTTTGTTTGGTCTTTTTGAGACAGTGTTTCCCTGTAGCCTCAGCTGTCCTAGAACTCACTATGTAGACCAGGCTGGCCTTCAACTCACAGAGATCTTCCTGCCTCCTCCTCCCAAGTGCTGGGATTAAAGGTATATGCCACCACACCCAGCTTTTTATATAGTCTTAAGCCTAGTGCCTAAGAAAAGCAATCCCTTTAACTCTTAAAGAAATATACTAATGACTTTAGTCTTTGGTAATACTTTCCTTTTTGGTGTTTAAGACCATAAGTTGGCCCAAATAAAGCAATTTATTTTTACACTTAAGGTCATTTGAGGCTCTGTTCCTCAGTGGTCACATGGGCTTGGGAGGAGCTCCTGTCTTGTTTCTTTTACCAGTTCCATCTATGTGAAAATAAGTAAAAGGTCCTGCTCAACCATGTCTGGCTTTACTTGGAAGCATGAATGAGATGTTTCCTCTGAGTTGACCCCCCTCTTTGTAGACTGGACACTAGTTCAAGTCTATCACATGGGGTCTCCATGTGTTCCCTGAAGCAAGAGGACAGGTGACTCACCACAGTTACAGGACATTTTGAGAGATGTTCCATAGTCCCCTGGAACTTAGTCAACCTTGGAAGGCAAGGGGTAAAAACTGCCCTCTAAGGCCCTCTGATCACATTAGTAGAGGCCTCAAAGTATGGCTGTTAAACATCCTATAAGGTTAGTTCTACCAGTCTGGTACTGTTAACTATCATGTGCTATGTAGATAAGGCTTGGGCACAAAATATTTTCAGATAAACCTTGACTGAATATATATTTTGTTCCTTAAACTAGTTGACTAAACTATGACCATAGAACTTTATGACCATAGAACTTTTAGGATTATGTATATATTATTGTTGTCTCATCCCTTATATATCATAACAAACCTCCACAGACCTTCATGACTTGCTTAGGCTTTCTCATTTTTTCTATTTTGGAAAATATCTCCATTCCATATCCTTTTAAAATCTTTTACATTCTCAGTTTCTTTTTAGTTTTTAAATAATCATGAGACATAATAGCATTAAAAAATAAATTTTCCATCTGTTGTGAGAATATTTTTCCTGGGAATGCTAAGCAATGTTTAGATTCTAATGTCAAAACAATGTTTGATTAAAGTTCTACTGGGGAACCAATGAATTCACTGAGTTTATTTACAGAGATAACTGAAGGGTTGCTAACATGTGTATATGAGTTGAGGGTATGCACACTGGAAAGCCTTTACCTAGCATGGGTTACGTCTTTTCTTCTGGTCCTTCCCCAGATTATATACTTTAGACCTATCCAAATCCAGGAGGCCATGTGTGATTCGGGCCAAATTACATAGAGTTGGCTGGGAAAAGTGGCTGGATAATCTGGGGACGGTCCAATGACCCTGCTTGGCCTTCCTTTAATGAATGAGCACAACCATCAACAAGCCCAACTGTGGTGATATTTAGTAATCAGGTTCAGCTGAAGTCATGATGATGGTAGTTTCAATCCTTGTTTTCAAAAAGAATAGATATTCTTTTTAAATTTGAAATTCTTCCATTGTGATATGTACCCATATGCTTTACCACTTATCAGTTTATAGCCACTTGGTATTTTTGTTTACATTTCTCAGTATTTTGAATAATATACCAATAAATACGAGAGTGCAAATGTCTATTCATTTCCTTTGAGTAGAAGGATTGCAATATATCAGTGGGAGATCTACTTCCATTTTCTGAGGAACCTTCATGTTGTTTCATTAGTGCTGTACTGATTTATATTCCCATCAATGAAATGCAAACTTTTCCTTTTTTCCACATTGCACCCATACATTTTATTTACTAGAAACTTCTGAATTGCTAAAAATCAGAAAATTCGTGTGACTAATGATCATTTTACAAAGAGAAACATGTATTATTTCTGGAACTGATTTATTATATTTTGAATTGTGTCACTTGTCATCAATAAAACTTAGTAGAGTTCTCAGAAACCTGGAAGATATTATAAAATATGGTTGGCAGTAATAAGACTAGAATTAATCAACAAGAGTGTTCCTTCATGCAGTCTGTAGTTCCATATAAAACTCCCAGCTTATTCTACATCACTGCTTATACAAGATATTCTAATTTCTCTAATAAATTAAAGTTTTCATTACACATCTTCCCTGTAAATAAGCTTCACTGAACTCATTCATTAAAGTGGCAATTAAAATTTAATTTTATGTCCAACTACTTCGGTTAGAAGTATTCTTCAGAATTTTCTTATAAGTCTATTAGAATGGAAAAGTTACAGTGACTATATTCCAAGAATACTCACCATGAATAAAACAAAGTACAGTTGATAAACACTTTATCAGTCACACCTCACTGAAAAAAATTAAAAAAAAATATTTTATGAGATTTCATTTTGGGTGCTGGAAAGATGACTAGGTGGTAAAGAGCACTGGCTGCTCTTACAGAGGACTAGGTTCTATTCCCAGCACCCACATGGCAGCTAACTTCAGTTCCAGGGGAACAGGATGCCCCCCCCGACCTCCGTGGGCATTGCATGTCACAGGTGCACTTACATACTTAAGACAGTACACTCGTATATATGAAATTTAAAAAAATAATTGATTTTAAACCTATATTCTGAGACTAAAGTAAATATTTTTTCCTTAGGACAAAAATATAAATCTAAATTCCATGCTATTTAAAAAATTGGTTATCTATATTATAAGATAAATTATTTTTAATTTTTTCAATAATAAAAGAAACTTTGGACAGATTTAGAGCAATAGAATATTTTATGTTTAACTGATTCTTGAAAGTTATTCAGTATTTTATCAAATTCTTGAATTAAAATCTCTAACTTACAACATCTGCAAGTCAATATACGTATTTAACGTAATGACAAAATTGTAGCATAAAAAACACTACCCGAAGAAATTATAAAAAAATTTGAGAAAAATCAATTCCATAAGGCATAGTTAATGACAAACCAAAGTTCAGAATTGAAAATTTCCATACATTTCCAGCCAAATTCTCATGCACAGAAAAGTGGAAATCTGAGTAACACAGAAAAGTGGAAAATAAAAATCATGTGCTATGTCTATCACTACCTCCACAACTCAGCAAACATCAAGGAAAAGGGAGCAGAAAGATTAGAAGAGCTGGAGGTTGTCTTAGGAAACACCGTGTTCTGGACATGACATGGTTGATAGAATCATGAGCACACTGCAGCTATGGTTATCCACAGAAGACCTACAGAAGCAAAGCAAAACTAAAAACCAGCAAACATAAGGAAGGAAGGAAGGCCAGTTTAGAAGATGTGTGTCTATAGGAATGGGAGGGGGGAAGAGAGGGAAAGTGTCTGTGTGAGTGTCTGTGTGTGTGTGTGTGTGTGTGTATTCATAATACATTATATACTTGTATAAAACTGTCAAAAATTAAATATCATTTAAAAGAGAATCTTTCTGTCCTAAACTGATATTAGACAGTCTACTAAATCAAAACAGGATATTTCCAAGTCTAAATTGAATTTTAAAAATTAAATTGAAATTTAGTATATACATGAGCTGAGGTTAATCAGTTACTTAGATTACCATCTCTGAGGGATGCTGATGAAAGAAGTGTTGATGTTGGGGATATGGTAACATGGCTTTAATGACTTTTAATTCCAATACTGAACGATCTGATGAATAAACACGCTGGGTACCCTGGGACCATTTTACCTTTGAATTTTATCCTAATACGGAAAATAATGTATTTTCATTTGTAATGTTTAAAATATATATTTTCTAATTTAAAGATGAACACATAATTATAGATTTTTCAAATCTGATGTAATTAAATTTTCTAAAATTTCCAGAAGGATTTTAATTGATGATATGAACGTTTCTGCTTCCATAACCACAAAAATGCTTTGTCAAAACATCTAAAGCTAAGTAAACCTATTTCTGCTTTCTGATAGTCATGTATTTCTGTAGTTAACAGAGCAGGTTTCTCCCCTCAAATAAAAATATGGATGCTCCGGGGTGGGTCTAGAGGTCAGTGGCTGAGCATTTGTCTAGCACATGTGAAACGCCAAATTCCATATCCAGCATCAGGGATAAAGTATTTTATATTCTTGCAATGCTTTTTAATAAGATATTGACAATAAACAAGGGAAAACAAACCCATCTTGATTCCATTTAAACTAGCACAAAACACTACTTTTTATTGTTTGAAAACTAGGAAACTTCAAGAATGGCTTTTACTAATAAGTTAAAATTGTGTCTCCCTGAATTTTATTTACTTACTCCTGTCCCTCTTTTTGATTCTTTAAATGTAACTGACTAATATATCATTACAGATATTTGAAAATGTCTTTTCAGTTAAAAGAAAAATGGCATACCATTCCTTTTAGCATTTGCTCAAAGCTTTTTATTAAAATAAGATATCCACTAAATGACATCAATTTAACATGAATGAATCATACTTTACAAAAACAGAGAGAATTGTTTTTAAAAGGAAATAAACCAAGACTAATATCAATATTAAAATAAAGATACTAAATATAGACTTTTAACTCAAACATGAACCATAACTATATGAAAACACACCATGTGTCCCAGCATAAACTACATTTTATTCTATGACATATTTGACTCTACAGATTTATACAAATGACTGTAATTGAGTATTAAATAGATACATCATAAATATCTACTGAGAACATTTTTGTAACACATTGCAAAGCAAAGAAATATGTTTGATAAGGATGATAAATGTACTAGTGACTAGTACGCCTGCTTCATAGTTCTGATAGCTTGTGTGTGGAACTTGAAATGTTCTTCCTGACTTCATCTGATTTTTAATATCAACAGCAAACTCTGTGATGAGAGAAAAATACTCCAAGCAGCAGAATTTTATGCAGGGATTTGATTTACAGTGATTTGGGGTTCTTTCCTCAGATATTTTAAGGTAAAGTGTAATGTAATCATTCATGTATTTAACCTGATTTGTTCTAATTACATTGAGATAGTACATGTAAAAAAAGAGAGATTGATTTAGATGCATGTGTTATAAAATAACTTAATATTTTTTCCAGAAATAATAGAGTGCCAAACAAATCCATACTGATGGGGACAAACAGATAAAAATGAAATAGTATATAATAGAAATAAGTATGACAATATTCATTTTACTAACTTTAAAATGGAGGTATAAGAAGTTTGAAGCATCATTTCTCAAATTACACATGGAAATGTGGAACTCTTATTTGAGCAATGTACCTCCCAAATCAGACACTTAACCACCACCCCTTATTGACAATTGTTTATCATAAGTATAGAGCATGAAGAGGGTAGAACAACACTTTTGGTTACTACATACTGAGACTGAGACACGTGGATATTTTAATTGAAATTTATATATAAACTCATGATTCTTGGAAATGAAATTTAAGAGTAGAAAAGTAGTAGATAACAGTGATGTAGATGAAAGGAAAAGTTTAATGTACAATTCTGTTATCAACTAATAATAATATTTAAAATGCATATCGCACTTTTTTTAGAATAACTGAATTCTAACAAAATATATAGTTCAGAATAAACAGCAGGAATGTTAGTTATTGGGAGAATTTTCTTAGTCTCATTTCTTAGTTTTAATTATTGATACGAATATTATATTAATTAAATACTGTTTTTTAATCTGTTTACCAACATAATTACCTTTTAGTGTTGGGCAGTGAGCTCAATAGATTAACTAGGTTTCTAAGACAATAATTCCTTCTTGTTTTTTCAGGGTGGGGTCCATGATTACTTTGAAGAATAATGCAACTCAAATTAGTATGTGAGGAATAAAGAGGGGAACTTTAATGAAGTATATGTATTTTTTACATCAAATTCAGCTGCACAATTACAAACTATCCTTTAGGTTTAACAAATTTCACTAAAATTAATTAAACAAACAGTTCAAGCTGACTCAGTGAATAAAAGACACTTGCCTCCGATCCTGAGGACCCGAGTTTGTGCCACAGAAGTTATATGGTAGAAGTGGACCCATTACAGCAATTTGTCCTCTGACCTTAACACACACACTCACACACATTCTCTCCAAATAAATAAACAAATAAATAAATAAATAAATAAGTAAATAAATAAATAAATACAAAGACATAAAATAAAACAGTCTTACTAAAGGAGAGCAGAGGCCAGACTACAGGAGGAGATGCGCATGACAATAAAGAAAAATAACGTGCAGAGGTGTTGTGATGTTTGAGAGACATGTACATGTGAAATACACTGAGATCACTTTTTCCAGAAACAGCTTCCTAAATATACAAAGTTTGTCATAGACTTGATGAAATATACGAAATGAAAATACTATCAACCACCAAAATATGTGAGAGAAAGAAGTTTCCTACTTATCAATTAGTGGCATGTGCAGCACACATGGGTACATTAGCTAGAGAATATTTGTTCATTGACAACAGCTGAGTTTGATGGCACATAACTGTACTTTACGATTTGGAAGGCAGAATCAGGAGGATTGAATTAGAAGCCAGCCTGGACAAACTAGTAAGATCCTGCCCCATCCTATAAGTGCAGATTTAAATAAATTACACATCACAGATGGAGTATGCTTGTTAGAGTTTCTAGTTCCTCATTGGAGCACTATAAATCCCCATGACAAAATGGGATGTGTAATTAACAGAGCAAAACAAATTCAAAGAATGAGGTAATTTGTAGTGGTCACTATATAAAATACCAAGAATTATTACCAAATACATAATGAGTGTTTCAAACAGCTTCTAATGGTTTATTTAATTAACATTGCAATGTTATCTCATTTTTTCATTACCAGATGAATGCCAAGATTCACAGTTGACATCACTGTTTGTAAAGGACAAATATTCATTTATAATTTTACATGTATCAGTTTATTTAATTTGTATGGATGTGTGGCCACAGCACATATCTGGTATTTAGAAGTGAATTTGTAGGAGTCAGTTCTTTCCTTCTACCATGTGGTGGTAAGGTTTAAAAACAGGTCCTCTAGCTCAGCAGCAAGTGCCTTCACCTGTTGAGTCATGTCACCAGCCCAGGAAACATGTTGCTTTCACTTACACTCTGAAGCCTGGTATTATTTTTATTTCTCTTGTTATTATTCAAACACCTCTACTGGGAAAACAGCTGCCCTGTCTATAGCATTAGAAAAGCATTAAAAAGACAAGAAATTTGTTTCATTCTAGAGCAGAAAGTTGTAGTTCTCTTTGGTCACTTCTGGTAAATTCCTTTAAGTAATCCACATTCTTTTTGAAACAAGAATGAAAGAACACAGAAATGATCCATGAGTGAGTGAGGGCTTAGTTCTGCAGGAAAATAGAGAGAAGAGTTAACAGAGGGTACTGGAACAGAGTAGCTCCAATTACAAATCATTAGAACTATCTTAGGTAGGCTGGAGATGAAAAGTGAATAAGTGACAGGAGGTGAGGAATCCAGCCCTTAAAAAATGTAAAACAGAACCACAACTGCAGTGGTAATGAAGGAATTAGACATTGAAAGGATTATATGCAGAGGAGTTTATGGTGATTTGTTATGTTTATGAGACTTAGAATTTCTTGAAATTTTTAGAGAGAGGAAGTAGAAGATAGAACATATTATGTTAATAATCTATATTTAATAGATTATATATAATATTTTAACAATATTTTGATGATATTAATATTTAAGAATAA